>NW_013669547.1:59441-63869 GCF_000517525.1 Limulus polyphemus | reverse complement strand
GTTTGATCATCATCTGAACTAAATATCAGGACACGTGAATATTGTTGTTCATGTTTTATCATCATCTGAGCTAAATATCAGAACACATAAATATTGTTGTTCATGTTTGATCATCATCTGAACTTAATATCAGGACATGTGAATATTGTTGTCCATGTTTGATCACCATCTGAACTAAATATCAGGACACGTGAATATTGTTATCCATGTTTGATCACCATCTGAACTAAATATCAGGACACGTGAATATTGTTGTCCATGTTTGATCACCATCTGAACTAAATATCAGGACATGTGAATATTGTTGTCCATGTTTGATCACCATCTGAACTAAACATCAGGACACGTGAATATTGTTGTCCATGTTTGATCACCATCTGAACTAAATATCAGGACACGTGAATATTGTTGTCCATGTTTGATCACCATCTGAACTAAATATTGGGACATGTGAATGTTGTTGTCCATCTTTGATCACCGTCTGAACTAAATATCAGGACATTTGAATGTTGTTTGTGTTTAATTGTCATCTGAAATGAATATCAGGACACGTGAATATTGTTGTCCATGTTTGATCACCATCTGAACTAAATATCAGGACACGTGAATATTGTTGTCCATCTTTGATGACTGTCTGAACTAAATATCAGGACATGTGAATATAGTTGTCCATGTTTGATCATCATCTGAACTAAATATCAGGACATGTGAATATTGTTGTCCACCTTTGATCACCATCTGAACTAAATATCAGAACATTTGAATGTTGTTTGTGTTTGATCACCATCTGAACTAAATATCAGGACGCGTGAATATTGTTGTCCATCTTTGATGACCGTCTGAACTAAATATCAGGACATGTGAATATTGTTGTCCATGTTTGATCACCATTTGAACTAAATATCAGGACACGTGAATATTGTTATCCATGTTTGATCACCATCTGAACTAAATATCAGGACATGTGAATATTGTTGTCCATGTTTGATGACCGTCTGAACTAAATATCAGGACATGCGAATATTGTTGTCCATGTTTGATCATCATCTGAACTAAAGGTTTTGTCATCATCAGGTACATCAAAACCTTGTCGAAACATTGTACATTTGCTGTTATGTTAAACTTATATTAAAGTTTTTCTTCATTACCCATTCAAGCCGTCTCCAGCCATTATTAGTCTCAATATATATACACTTGATTTTACAAGATTGCAGTGTGGTATGTTTTGTATTTTCCATAGAATAGTGGCTTTATTATTCAATAACAAGTATACATGAACTGTAGTGACAGATAATCTCAAGATGCATATTTTCATCTTTTTTTTTCCAGCTTGTTTTCAGTCACAATAAAGCCTCATTTTCCTCTTGCTGATTTGATAGGATGAATACTGGGGCAAAGCAGTTTTGGTGAATCTTTTTTTTTGTTGCTATTTTATTTGATAGGGTAAAGACTGGTTTACGTCCTGGGCCATTGTGACAGATTTATTTCCAATCCTTGTGAAGTTTCAACTTGAGCCATTTGTAGACATTGGTGGAACGTTACAGACATGGTTTCACCTGGATTCTTTAATTTCGGTAAGTGGCCATTTCTGTGGCTCTGGAAGTACGAGTGGTGTGTTAAAAGAAAAAAACAACAACAGAAGTTTGTCTTTTACTGCATTCAGTTTGAAGACAAGAGTACAGTTATGATTTGCAGTTTTTATTGTATTTTGAAAGAATTAAACTTGCATCTGACAAGTTCCATAACTTCTACTCTTTCTAAACATTAGACTTTAAAACAAATCTCTAGCAGTGTTGAGAAAGTATTTTTGAAGTGTGTCTCAGACATGAGTCTTAAATTTCTAATTTCACAGTCATCATTCATATTAAAGTGAATTCTTTGAACTACATCTGATCACAGTTCTCAGTCTTCATCCATATCAGCTTTGTTGAGATTTCACTTACAGCTGGTTTTTATGACCCTCGTGTACATATACAATTTAGAAATAATTCTAATGATATGTCTGACAAAGTGATGATTTGTTTTTACCACCTCCCATTGATCTACTATTATACATAATTTTCGAAGATCTGAGACTAATCAACCACTGGGATCAACATTAACAATTTTTAAGTCTGAGCTTAGTATTGCAAAAAATTAGTTTCAGTTTTAACATTAATGTGCAGCCTGAAGACTTGCTCTCAAGACCCCAGCATAGCCTTGTGGGTAGCTTGCCCATCTGTGGATAAGAAGGTTCAAGGTTTGAACTGCCACATTTATTTGTTAGATATTCTCTGTACTCTCAGATGTGAGGTTACATATATTACATGGTGGTTAGTTCTGCTACTTAGTTAAGAGGTGGTGGGTGTTGCTAGCTGGCTGCCCTCTCTTTGGTTGTCAATTATTTTAAGGTTCCATTCATGTTAAAAATACCAAAACTCAAACACGTAGCAAAAGAAAATATATTCTGTGCAACACAAGAGAATCTGCTTGAAATTAAGAAGCCAGTAATGCAAGAAATCTACTTAAAAACACTTAGAAATGGAGCAATCTAGTAGATCCTGCTTCATCAGGCTGTATTTCATCAACACTTTGTATAGTAGTCTGCAAATAAAAACCACACAAGAACCTATAAAAAGTATACCAAGAATCAGATAAAACAAAATTTTTATCACACGGGAAATTCTGAAGATCAGACTACTAACAATAAAGATCACTAAAGTGATATTACCTTTAAACTTGTTTGTAACAACTTTACATTATCAAGCTATGCAGTAAATAACCTATATGCATATTCATTATTTCAGAACCTTACGAGCCAAGTAGTAACCATCAGCATCTGTTTAAACCGTGGAAGTCCTCCTTTATATACGAATGGTGTGATTGATTGCAAAGATCACTTGAGCATGGAGCTATCTACAAACTTCAGTGACAAGGCCATAAAATACTTGCCTTTTCCTACACCTGGTGTTTACTATATATCACTGTCAGCCCATTGTTACAATGACTCCAGGTAATTCCTTGTTTAAATCACTGTATTCTGAAGACTTAAAATGTACTTGTTAAGTGTGTATTAAAACTCATCAGTATGATTCAACTACCAGCTGTGATAATTTGAAGTCATGAAACCTTAGATTTAAATTTATCTTTAATGATTATCTCTAAGATGCTGACTTCTATTTTAAAACTTTATTATCCCAAATTATATCTAACCAGCATAATATACCCACACTGTTATGTGGAGTTAAAAGCCCCATGATTCACAGAGGCCACAATATATAGATCAAACTCTTTCATTATTCCCAATTCCTTCTGTAGCTAACCCAAAGGGGTATATACCTTAAAAACTGTAAGGACACCCTCCGTTGCTACCTGAGCATGTGTGCCAAGTTTGGTCCCACTAACTTGTAAGTGGTGGTATGAACACAGTTTGAAAAATGGTGTTCTCAGGATCCTGAGAGGAGGACAGAAACATGAAATATGATGCTAAGTTCACATTCAGTGACAATGTGAATGTACTCCTAGACCCCCATCATGCCTGGATGACCTTTTGGGCCCATTTTCGACCCCTTTGGTACCTGAAATAAATAAGGGTAGGGGGGTTGTGTCATATAAATAAGGATACCCCTTGGGAAACCTAACTCTACCTTCTAAGTTTGGTTCTGCTAGCTCCAAAACAGTGAGAAGCTCAAGAACAAACACACAATGTGAATTAATATGTATATCTATGAACAAATGTTGTATATTATTTTTAATTATTTTTGAACTGTCATTAAAAAAATTGTTTTCAACTCCTTTGCTGAATTACTGCAGTTGGTTGTCAACTTCCAAAAATCATGAATAGCTTTAAAACATTGTAGTCATTGATGATGAAGGGGTTTTGATAAATTGGATATATGTGCACAAAAGGAATCTTTCATTTTATTCCAGTCTGGTTAGACTTTGGTACTTCACACAAAAATCTTCAGGAAAATTGAATTTAGCTCTTCTAACAAAAGCTCTTCATCTCCAGCTTATTATTTGTGTTTATACCTGTATTTTTATGAACTACCTTGAAAAATTTTCTGAAATAAGAGGAACTACTCTGCAGATAAGAGAGCCATCTGCATGAATCTTTTGTCCAAAAGTTACCTTACAAATCAGTTTTATAAGAGATGTCTTTTTTATGTCATTACTCTGCTATTTATATAAACAACCTGACATTTGTGATGATTTTTAAAACATGATATTATTTTGGTGCTTGCAATCATCTTTGTTTTATGGTTTTCTTTTGTTGTGAATAAATGGACATCAGTATACTGGTGTTGAAGATCACTTTAGCCAATTCATTCTACCCAGGCCCGCTGACAGTGGGAGGGCGCAAAGGGGGCAACTGCCCAGAGGCTCGGGCGAATGAAACCTGGTTATGCTGTAAAGCCCACAAAGCATCTTTAGGCTATATCTTCATTT
>NW_013669547.1:53628-58484 GCF_000517525.1 Limulus polyphemus | reverse complement strand
AAGAGAGAGAGAGAAAGGGGGCCCACTGAGGATGTTTGCCCCAGTGCCCGTGCTGGCTATCGATGTTCCTGATTCTATTCCATTGTTGCATTGAATAGTCAGATTCACAGTACTCAGAACATCAAGGTTAAAAGAATCTCTGACCGTTAAAACCTTCCAACTGGAAATAAATGTCATGAATTCTACATATTAATTACAATATAATTTTTGCAAAATGTTTTTACCCCATTGCACAAAGTAACATTTTGAGCTACTATTTATGGACTATTTTGTTTTTTACAAATTTTGAGGTTAACTCCTGTCACTTTTTTGGTTAACACTCTTGTGGTTGAATATTTATAGTTATTGTTTTTTTCTTTTTCTGGGACCAGTTAGCCTTAGTTTAACTGATAATATCTAAAAACCTGCAGGAATTAAATTAATATTTTAGGCTTAGACAGCCAGTTAGAGGTAATGCTTTGCTGCAATACAGTTAAAAAGTTGTGAAGAAATATATATATTAAGTAAATATATGAAGGTTTATTTTCTTAAAGTTATATAAGTTTCAGAAAGTTATATTCAGCATTTTATAAACACCTAATTCTCAAACACTCTTTTATTTACTGTTAAACTTCAAATATCAACATGTTAGAATATAAACTAAATTTGTCAGGTGATAAACCAAATCACAGAATTCAGAGACTGAATCAGAAGTCTGCTTTCCAAGCTAAAAGTAGCTAGAAAATTGCCAAAAAAAACAACAAACAAACAAACTTGTTTTATAGTTATTCTTGCAATCCCAAAGTTTGTAATAAGGCTTAACAATTCAAGGATTTTTTTTTTTAAAGAAAGAGAATTAAATAACCTTCCAGTTATAATTGTTTCACTAATATTGATTGCAATATAAGACATTTCTGATAATGAACATGAGAATCCTGCACTGTAACCAGCTGTGAAATGTAGTTACACGCTATATCAGCTACTGTTTTACTGATCACATCACAATCGGAAACCATTGATTGCCAATTATTATAGCACACAATCGGCCGGAACCTAATTATGTACAGTAAAGTTGATGATGTAGTATTGTTGACAGTTTACTAATAAAATTGTAATGGCCACAGAGAATGTACTTTGAAGCTTCATTAAATACAGAATTGTTGAAGTTATCAATAAATGTGCCATGCAAGAAAAATAGAAATCACAATCGCTTTTCTATTTTTTAATTGAACAAGTGAAAAATAAAAATGGAAACTGATCTTTATGCTTGTATGTGATTGACACATAACATTATGTGACCATATTGAGATATTAACAAATTGTTGAGGTTCATTACCTAAATCCATCATTCACTTCAGTCATAAGTTTGAAGACTTTTGCTATCACTCTGCACATTTTGAATTAAACCACTTCCTAAACCAAACGAAGTATTTCAATCAAAGGTTAAATAAAGTGACAACATTTGAAAGTTTTCATTCGTAAAGAGAGAAATCTCCAAATCGGTTACCAATCAGTAATCACACTTGTCTAGCCACAACTAACTTTAAGGTAACTTCTTGGAACTATGCATATTCATAAGTAACAGGACTGTCAAATGATGAAATGGAATGTTCCATAGCTGTCCAATTATACAAATATTTACATAATAACTAACCTCATTATAAGTTGAAAGTGGTAAACAGGTACATACAAATATTTACGTAATAACTAACCTCACTATAAGTTGAAAGTGGTAAACAGGTACATACAAATATTTACATAATAACTAACCTCATGATAAGTTGAAAGTGGTAAACAGGTACATACAAATATCTACATAATAACTAACCTCACTATTAGTTGAAAGTGGTAAACAGGTACATACAAATATCTACATAATAACTAACCTTACCTGTTTACCACTTGCAACTTATAGTGAGGTTAGTTATTATGTAAATATTTGTATGTACCTGTTTACCACTTTCAACTTATAGTGAGGTTAGTTATTATGTACATATTTGAATGTACCTGTTTACCACTTTCAACTTATAGTGAGATTAGTTATTATGTAAATATTTGTATATATACCTGTTTACCACTTTCAACTTATAGTGAGGTTAGTTATTATGTACATATTTGTATGTACCTGTTTACCACTTGCAACTTATCGTGAGGTTAGTTATGTAAATATTTGTATATACCTGTTTACCACTTTCAACTTATAGTGACACCTCTTACAGTGTTATGGGAGTCAAACAATTGGCAAAATCTCCCTATTGGAAAGTAATGGGGCATTCCAAATTTCCAGTTGCTCTGTTGTCATGCATTCTTCAGTGATCTCCCCAGACAATGAGCTGATATACAGTGAGGTACTAACAGAGAGGCATATCATCCCGAGAACTTCACGGGAAAGTTTGCATAGATCTCTGGCAAGTACACGGTGTGTATTAACGCTGCATAGGGTGCTGTCCTTGACCGTTTGCTAATGTACGGTTGTTATAGAAATGGATGTGCTCAGCATTGTTTTTAACCATTCTTTCATTCAGTGTATCAGTGTGAATAAATGAGAAACATAAAGAGATTGTTTTAATTGATGATATTTTATTCTATGGCTAATAATGTTTTGTGTGAAAAGAAAAAGGAAAAAGTACAGGGTTGTGATTGTAAGCATACTTACAAATCAGAAGATTGTTGTTGTGAATAAAGTGGTCTAGTTGATGTTATTTTCAAGTTATCAGGATTGTGTATTTACTGAGTTAACTCACACTAACCATTCAATTTTTTAGTGTCTACCTATTTGAATATTGTATTTATATTCATTATTTCAACAATTAAAAGACCATCACCATGATTCAGTAATGCCTGAAGTAGGTGTTTGTAAGTTTATAAAAAATGTCAACAATGTGGTATTAAATTAATCTATCTTTTTTTGTACTTATTTAGCTCTTCTGTACCGGAGCCATGTGAACTTCAAGAAGCTCTTGTAGATTTGGGAATTCAATTAAATCCCTGTGTGTTTGACATCAGACCTTGTGGAGATAACGGCTTTTGTCAGTTGCATCACTTTAGGCAGTTTTACTTTAGTTCCTGTCACTGCCAAGGAGGTAAAATGTTTTCTTTGTGAATTTAAGCAGAGTGGTTTAGTATTGTCACAGTTCTGCTGAATGGTATTGTAATACTAGTTATCTTGAAACTGTGGGCTGTTTGTGATTTGGTAGATTGATATTTAAGGTTTCTTGTGAACTGTAAAAACTATTATTATGGAATTAGCTATGAACTATATTAGATTAGGATTTACATTAGCTTATCACCTGTAAAGTTGAGGATTTACAGGTGACATTAGTAAGGTTAGTTGTACACTGGACATAGATTCCCGGTGAATCTTGTAGAATTATGTCTATTTTTTGGCGAATGAGGTGTAAAAACCATTTGTAAACATAGTAATATTTTGAGGTTAATCAGGGCTAAAATTCTGTTGGAAAACTAGTAGTTTTGTTTTTCCTTTTGGACAAATTTGAAAGAGAATTATTACTTAGTGGAGAAACAACAAACCAGTTATGATGTTGCATTACATTGGGTTTTAAACTTTTTGGTTTAAGTTTTACATAATGTAGTATCTGAAAGTTTAACACTGGGTAAGTGTTTTAGTGGTATTTGTTTATGTACTAAGTACTGACAGCTTTGGCCCCAAATCTTGTTCTGTGATATAATACTTTGAGTGAAAATGGAATGATACATCATTCCTGGTTGGTTATTTTTGTCTCCAATGACTAGAAACTTTTACAATCAGTTTTATTTTTCTCAGTGAGTTTGGAATTACTCATATTTTGTACCTCATTTTATTTAAATTAATTTTATCATATGCACTTTGTATGCTTCCCCCTGGAAAGTAGTAGTTAGAGATTAAAAAACATGTTTATGAACAAGTTAGTTAAGACATTTTAAAAACAGTGAAACAGTTATGATGATTAAAATTTAAAGTAAGTCATCATGTTAGTAGAGCATTATGAAAGAGAAATACACTTCAAAGAAAATTTTACTGCTTGACAGCCAAGTATTCGGTTTTTTGTTGAACATATAAACTAAATTTGAATATATTTTTCCATTGTTTGGGTCAATTCTCCTTTGTCAAAGTTTTCAGCAGAATTAGTATGCCATTATCATAACATTTTAAAAAACAAGTTTTATAATACGTACAAGGGATTGATAAAGACATTTAGAGAAAAAGGCCATAACTTAATTTTGTCAGGGATACTGCCCAGAATTAACTGTGGGGATGAAGTTATAAGTAGGTCACTAGGGCTAAATGCTAGGCTTAGGTTAGTATGTAAGGATGAGCAGATTGATTGGTTGGACTTGTGGGATCAGTTCAGTGAAAGAAGATAGTTTTTTGGAATGGATGGTTTACATTTAAATAAGATAGGGGCAGGCTTGTTTGCTATAGCTATTAACTCAGCTGTAAGGGAAGTTTTAAACTAGGACTAGACAGTGCTGAGGGCCAGGAAAACTAAATGAAAAAAAAAAGAGGCAGAGAAACGTTTAGCATAGGAAATGAGTATAGTAGTAGTTATAAGGATAGGTTTAATTGTTACTATTGTAATATTAGAAGTATAAGAAATAAAATAGATTATCTTAGAGCATTGGTAGGAATGGAGGATTTTTAATATAATGGGAATACTGAAACATGGTTAAACATAGATAATTTTGATGACAGAAATTTCTTTGAAATACTGGGTTACAGGCTATTTAATAGGGATAGAGTATTAAATGGGGGGGGGGGGGGGGCTTTGTATGAAAAATGGGATATTTTTGGTTGAAGTTGAAGATGTCAAAGATAATAGCAAAGAGATGGAATCCATTTGGGTTTCTATTAGTGGATATAAAGGGAAAAGGCTTTT
>NW_013669547.1:47805-53363 GCF_000517525.1 Limulus polyphemus | reverse complement strand
GGCTTTTAGTGGGAATATGTTACAGATCACCAAATGATACTGATGAATTTAGTGAGAAACTTTACAATGAGATTAAGATTTCATCTGTAGGTCACAATTTTGGGTGATTTTAATTTCAGGCATATAGAATGGGAAATACTAGAGATAAACCATGAGGGAGAAAGGTTTTTGGAAACTGTTCAGGATGGCTTTCTTCACCAGTTAATCAAGGAACCTACTATTGCTCTATTATGTTCAATGTTTTGCTGCATAGAGAGATAAGGAATAATATTTTGGTTAAAAATTTCAAAAAAAAGCTAATTTTGAAGGGATGTGACAAGAACTGTCTCTTGTGAATTGGGCAGCTGAGTTATTTGGGAGGCACTGATCAAATGTGAAATTTTTTTAAATATTCAAGGTAAATATCTTCCTCATAGAAAGAAAAGGGTAGCAGCAAGTAAAAAACCTGGTTGGCTCACAAAGGGTATAAGAGATAAAATTAAAGAAAAGTATAATAAATTTAAGAAATTTAAATTGATCAGTTAGACAAGAGATGTAGAAGATTATAGAAGATCAAGAAAGTTTGCAAAACAGGAAATTAGGACACCAAAAAGGATGTATGAAAAAAGATTGGCTGGAAATGTAAAAATTAACAGTAAAAATTTCTTTAAATATATTAAGCAAAAACAAAATGTTAAGATGGAGGGTAGGACCCTTGAGGGATGATAGAGAAAGGCTAGTATATGATGATTATGAGATGGCTGGGTTATTAAATTTTGCTTTTTCTTCAGTTTTTACTAATGAAAATTTAAGCAGTATGCCACATCTTGAGCAGTTGATAAATGGAAATGAGCTCAAACAAGATGACTGAATTAATTCTGATCTGAACCACGGTTGGTTTGTTTACTTGTTCTGAACCACGGTTGGTTTGTTTACTTGTTCTGAACCACAGTTGGGTTGTCTACTTGTTCTGAACCACAGTTGGTTTGTCTACTTGTTCTGAACCACAGTTGGTTTGTCTACTTGTTCTGAACCACAGTTGGTTTGTCTACTTGTTCTGAACCACAGTTGGTTTGTCTACTTGTTCTGAACCACATTTGGTTTGTCTACTTGTTCTAAACCACAGTTGGTTTGTTTACTTGTTCTTCACTCAACTGCCAATATTAACACTTTATTTTTTATATACATGTCTTTTTCCAGGAAAACCTGACCCTAAATTTATAAATTGAGTTGTGAATCCTTTAAAAGTGATATTGACAGATAAGTGATAAACTTCGGAGCATGATATTTTAAGGTTTTTGGAGTTGTCCAGAATTTGATGTGGAAGAAAAAGTTTAACATAAGTGACTCTAATTAAGGGATTAAAAAAATAAACAGATTTCAAATATTTTGTTATTTACAAAAAGGTTGAAATAACAAAGTTTGGTAAATTTATTTGTATCATAAAAAAAACATAAATATTCTTATTACTGAATTTTTTTCAGGCTGGAAAGGTTGGGGATGTACTGATGATTCTGGTGCTGTATCCTCATCCTTGATGTTGATGAAGACTCTCTTGCTAACTCTCAGTAACTTGTTCTTTATCCCTGCCATTGTACTTGCTTTTCGGAGGAAATTTTACACAGAGGCAATCCTATATACACTGACAATGTTTTTCTCTATTGTGAGTATTGAAGAACAGTCGTTGTTATGGTATAAAATTTACTTTATAACATCACCTGAGACTGGTGAGAAAAAAAAAGAAATGTATAGACTTTTTTACTTGAAGTTAAAAGTTTTCTTCGGGGTTCTCTCTCTCTCTCTCTGTAAATATAATAGTTACAAAAAGCATTTATTTTAGGTGAAAGTGCTACGTGAGAGCATTTTCTTCTGTAAAGGATACTTATTTGAAATTCAGAAATACTGTATAAGGAGCTCATTATTAATTTCATGGAAGGGGAGCTCATTTATTTTACTTCAGTCTAGAGTTAATAAGAAGTGATGAGTGCTTTAAGGTACAAATTATGTTTAACTGGTATTTTAGGTAATGTAACTTGTTTATTTTACTTCATTCTAGAGTTAAAGAGGAGTGATGGGTGCTGTAAGGTACAAATTATGTTTAACTGGTATTTTAGGTAATGTAATTCCTTTTGTAATGTCTGAGGGAATCTACTAACTTAGATCTTTAACTTGTAGTGGAAACAAGTTACAGTAGGTTTGTACAAGAGGTATAGCCACAATAGGGAGCTTTAGACTGACACTAAAATGATGTTACATTTATAATCCTGGAAAGTGTTATTGGAAAAGTAGATGAAAGAGGGCATTCACACGTTGTGCAGCAATAGTTGATAGTTAACTAAATGGAAGAGGGCATTCACACATTGTGCAGCAATAGTTGATAGTTAAGTAGATGGAAGAGGGCATTCACACGTTGTGCAGCAATAGTTGATAGTTAACTAAATGGAAGAGGGCATTCACACATTGTGCAGCAATAGTTGATAGTTAAGTAGATGGAAGAGGGCATTCATACGCTGCACAGCTTTAGTTGATAGTTAAGTAGATGGAAGAGGGCATTCATACGCTGCACAGCTTAGTTGATAGTTAAGTAGATGGAAGAGGGCATTCACACGTTGCACAGCTTTAGTTGATAGTTTGATGATTGTGTATGTGTCTCTCTCTCTGGTTATGTGACTTTTGTGATTACATAAGTTCTAAAACAAATGACAACCATAATAGGCTATAATCTCTCAACATGTCAGTGGATAAGTTGGAATACCTTTGAAAAAAAAAGCCTTTTACTTGCATACTGATCAGCTAGTCCCACTCTTGTGTCTTTCACACGTATTTACGATAATTTTAGTGTCCCAATCTACAGTGCTCTTTCACAAAGACATGTCTATACAAACCAATCACATCTTGATGAAGATGAACAAAACTTTATATTCAAACAAGTGGATGTAATCCATCAAACATCTGAGGATGTATATGTACCCTCAAAATTTTATATCAGTATAAAAACTAATAAAATACAGTAAAGTTTTATTTTAAAATGTCTTTAAGCCTAATTAAGGACAAGAAGATATTAGTAATAATTTGTCTGTTTTTGTTTCCATAAAAAGTATTATTTCTAACACTGCTGGTTTCAGTTTTTGACAATGTTCTTACTACATGTTTATTTTTTACACAGTTCTATCATGCCTGTGACGTTGATATGTTTAGCTATTGCCTGATGAAGTACAACGTCCTCCAGTTCTGTGATTTCTACTCTGCCATTCTCTCTTTCTGGGTCACTGTTGTTGCAATGGCTGATCTTCCACATACTCTCTACTCTATTGCCCACATGGTTGGTGCATTAGGTATTGCACTTGGAGTTGAATATCAACGCACTGGTCTTCTTGTGTTTATTGTTCCTATGGGAACAGGCACTGCCATTATGCTATGCTCCTGGGTAAGTATTGGTAATTTCTCCGGAAGGGGTCATCTGTTTTAACCACTCACACTACAATACAGTAGTATGTTGTCTGTCAGTAAGTCAGTAGACACTAAAATGACATCAATAAAATGTGCACAAGAAGAATTATGTACTCTGTAGGCTACAGCACAGCATGAAATATTAACTTGAAAAGCAAGAAATAAAAATATTTCTTACTCTTAATTTTGGTTTTATTTACTCTTTTACAGAACTCTTTCGGGGACCCCATGGAAGTACATCTAGTTTAAAATATTTTTTAAAACTAACTAGTTTTGTAGATGCCATGGTTAAAGATAATTAATCAAATAAACAAAATGTCAGTCAGTATTCATTGTAAGGAATGTATAATTGGTGTGTTATTTTGGTTTAATTGTTTAAAAATATTAATAAGAAAAGATAACTCATCTTTACTTTTCTGTTGTTTTTTTACCCCATAAAAAATCTTGAATTTCAAATTCAGTTGTTATAAATAAAGTTAATTTTCCAGATAATGAGAACAACTTCCAAGTGTTGTGTGGAATTTCTAACAAATAATGAAAAAATATATGTGCTTTATTTAGGTCTCTAACATAAAAAATTACAAACGTATATTTGATGGGAGCAGTAGATTACTGTAGTGTTAGCACATGGCTGTTTTATTTTTCATTAAAGACCACACTAGGTGCTCTTATTATCTTGTGTGATTCTTCAATATGTAACACTGTACGTTAGTAAAATGTTAGGTAGCTATAACCTGTATAACTAGT
Organism: Limulus polyphemus; assembly: GCF_000517525.1. Taxonomy (NCBI): domain Eukaryota; kingdom Metazoa; phylum Arthropoda; class Merostomata; order Xiphosura; family Limulidae; genus Limulus; species Limulus polyphemus. The sequence goes on along the minus strand of NW_013669547.1, from coordinate 49,187 downwards.
TATATGTATAATAATTCTAATTTAATCTGTTTATGACTATCTCTAGTCCATAAAGATATTAACCCTTTCATGACCAGGCATTTTGTATTAACAGGAACCAGGGGAAATTGAATATAAATTTAATGAAATTAAAAACGATTTTGTGTACATTTTATTAAAGGAAAGTCCTATAAACCATTGTATTGATTGTGAAAACTTATCAAAGTATGTACATATGGAAATAGTGAGTATACGAAGTAGACTTTTGTAGTAAGGAAGAGATTACTATTTTAACTGTATATATGGACTGCTATGAAAATTAGCAGTAGTTAACAGTGCTTTAACTGTGTAGTTAATAGTTAGGATAATTACTACTGCAGTGTTGTTTTAATGTAAATGATAATGTGATGATAGTTGAGATATATGTAATATCAGATGATAATTTGGTGATAGATTTAATGAATACATATTTCTGTATTTGTGTCAGCTGTTGTCGAGTTATAAATATTTATAATGGTGTCGTTGTGTGTATAAATTGGAACTATGTAGTCATCTGCTAGTAGGTGAAGTTAGTTACAATTAAGTTTGGTAGTAGAAAAAAAGTGTCAAATCAAAAGACACCTAAATATTGGAAGAAAATATTTATTATATTCAAAGTTTTAAATATTTTTAAGTAATCAGTTTTTTATTGTGAGAAAAGAGCTTTTTTGTGAACAGAGTAAAATTATTTTCTTGTTAGTAATTAATTAAACCATTGAAATAAAAGCCTGTTTTGACACTGTTTTTTTTTAATTTTTTCTTTAGGGACTTAAATGCTATCATACCAAAGGATGTTACCCCATGAAGAAGAAATGGCTTTTGAGTCTTCTACCTGGTATTGCCCTAGCCATTTCAGGATTGATCTTGTTTGCATTTGTTGAAACAGAAGACAACTATAAGTACATCCACAGCATCTGGCATGTCATTGTTGCATTTTCCATTATTTTTCTTCTGCCCACTAAAAGGAAACTTCCTGGACAAGTGAATGTACAACAAGTGGAAACTTCTGCCTGTGCAGACACTGTGGCTTTTCAACATGCTCCCTTGAACAATGACTCGGAACTTGTCGATATTGCTGACTATCGGTTAAATTCCGATCTGAGTTCTCTGATAAGAGAATCAAGATAAAGAAGCTTTCTTTTATAATTCATTTTTGTTTATACCGATTTTACAGATTATTGTGGTATTTCACAGCTTATGAATGGAAAATACTCAGAAAATTATTAAGTTATTTTGAATTTTTATTTTAGTAGATGTAGCTTTGATTAATAAAAAAAAGGAAGTATATGTATACATACATATATATATGTGTGTGTGTGTATGTATGTATATATATATATATATAGGTTGTGTGTGTGTATGTG
>NW_013669547.1:18388-46805 GCF_000517525.1 Limulus polyphemus | reverse complement strand
AAAAAAAGTAAAAGTAAAGTAAGTATATATATATATATATATATGTGTGTGTGTGTGTGTGTGTATATATATATATATATATATATATATATAGTGTGTGTGTGTATGTGTGTATATATATATATATATATATATACACGTGTGTGTGTGTGTACCCTTAGAGTCTGTAGTATTTCTGCATTTACCTACACATTATATTAAGTTATTCCAGAACATCTGTAATAAGCTGTGTAGTTTATTTTCATTGTGTTTCATCCTTTTGCCACTTGAGGTTTACATATTTTTGCTCTGTTTTCCTTTCCATTTACAAAGTGTGAGAAGAAACCAGTTAATCTTTAGGCTGAAAATTGATGTGATCCATTTGAAATAATGGGGTTTAGAAAGAGAGGGGGAGGTAAATTATCCAATAACTGAGACAAGTGAATCTGCAGCTCGATCAAGTGCTGTGGCAAAAAAAAAGTATGAATGGTAATTTTTTTTACCTAATCAAGTAGGTGATTATTATCATGTGCTATTCCTGTACCTAATTTATTTAATGTATAGGCAGGACCTTTTGATTTAGTTCAACTGTTTTATCTGGAAAATTATAAACACACTGGGAGAGTAGTCAGAAATAAATAGGAATGTATATAATTTTAAGGAGTGGTGAAGATTATCCAAGCTGTTATTAGATTTTTCATACAGTCAATGAGTCAGTTTTTGTTGAAAATTAATATCTGGACAGTAGAAGGAACCACACATTTCATATTTTTCCACTTACATTATATTTGATGCTTTTCACTAGTTGAGTAAGGACAGTACTATTCTTATCAAGTTTTGTGAAGCAACTATATCATGAAAGGGAAGCGTCGTTGTTTAGTATGACTTTGTGTCTTAGTTTGTGATGTGAAGTACAAGTAAAATGTATTAGCCAACTGAAGCGCAAATGGATATATTCTTATAAAAAATATCAGGTAAGAGGGACAGGTGTAAGTTATAAAATATGATGTTTGTACTGTTTATGTTTTATATATATATGATTATAGAGTATTGAATTGAAACTAGATTTTGACAGGACCAACTGGCTCTAAAATCTGTGGTTGAATGTACTGCAGAAGACTGATTATTTTGTAAAACAAAACAAAAAAAAAAGAACAGGGTCTGAACTATAGTAATATCATTTGTTTTCCCTTTTTCACAAATTTTTATATCTTCCTGTTGGTCATAGGAGTCTTTTTTGTGTATGTATATACGTGTGATTGTTCCCATATTCCCTTCAAATAGAACATCTAACTTGTCTACTTAAGTGGCTGTTCCAGTGTTCACTTAAAACAGAACATTTAACTTGTCTAGTTAAGTGGTTTTTCCAGTATTCACTTAAAATAGAACATTTAACTTGTCTATGTATGAAAGTTTTTATTGTGTCACAATCCTTTAAGAACTTCTCATCTTTGTGTATGGTGTAATCAGCTATTTTAAGAATGATAGAAAAACTGTTGGTATTTATGGTATTGCAGAGGGAACAACATAAATTGTTAGTTTATTATATTTCTGCTCCTGAATAGTGTGTGAATTTATTTTCTTTATAACACAGCCATAGGTAATAATTTGAGTTAATACATTCCTTTATTGGTTTTGTACTTAAAAGTTGTGTCAGTGTAATGTTTAAAAAAGTTTATTCACAGCGTATCACTGTTTTAGTTAAAAATTGTATTATAGTTAACTTTATTTCTAACACTTATTAATTTTGTATTCCTCTGGTTTCACTTTATTCACACACTTAATTCCCAGTTATCAATTTTAACTTTCAATAACTGAATGTAAACTAAAGATTTTTAAAAAATGTTTGGTATTGCAGTTGTTAATAAGCAAAAAAAAAACAAAACAAAACTTCAATTTGTAAAGTATTTGTTCATGAAAGTTGCATGCTAGAAAGAAATCTATATAAACTTATCCTGTCCACCTGAAGCATCATCTTCTGGTTTAAAGAAATGTTTTATCAGTATTAGTCTTAACAATTTTACTCGCATATTCCAAATGAAGATTTTTTTTGCTGTGGAAATTGACACAAAAAAGCAACATTTTTTTTTTATATTATTGAAAAGATGTTTCTACTTTGTGTTTAACTGTTCACAGAAGATGAAGCTTAAGGACCGTTTGTGAGGTTACAAGGCTAATACAGTATAGTGTGGAAAGACCACACATGTAGATTTTCTATTTTAGGCATCAAATTTATATTGCTCTTTGTATTTAACCTGAATTTTGTTTGTAAAGTGTGTTTAATTGTTAAGATTGTTATTAAAAGATGTGAGAAGAAGGCAGACAATACAAAGGCTAAGATAAACATATTGTTAAATACAGTAATGTAACACAACTGGGAACCGAGAAGCAAATGGAAAGTAGCTTTTGCTAAATTGCTAATTACCAGTAATTAGTAAAGTTATTTTTTTCCTACCTGATTAGGAATTCAGAGTACAAGATCGTGTGTACATAATACACTTTAATTTCTTATGCTAGGCAATACTTGTTTTTTCACCAGAAATCGAACCCCAGATTTTAGCTTTGTAAGTCTGTAGACTTACCACTGTCCTGTTGGAGGATATAGGCAATTCTAATAGAGGGAAAAAATTCCAATATCTGTCCTTTTGATATACCAGTAATATACGTATTTGTATTTTGTTTTAGATAGATTTAAGTGAGTTTTTTACAGGCTTAGGTAACTTAAAATGTTTTATAGTATAGAAAAAAACTGTCATTTATATAATTGTGTGATATGGTCAACGACATAGATAGTACTTAATCTTAACTCTGGTCCCTAGGCTACATGTACAACTAGTGTGCTGGAGAAATGTCAGCAACAGAAACATTTTAAATAGCATCCTTGATATTGTTAACATAATAGCTATAGAAATGCATGTCGTCAGTATTCAACAAATTTTGAAAATCTGAGTTAGAATATATTTTAAATTAAGAAAGAAAAATACTTGTTAACATTATTCTAATATTATTAGTCTTTTTATTATCATTCCACCGAAAACAGCACAACTTGAAATATTTTAGACATTTTTCCAAATAAACAACCTTGAGGCCTAGAAGGAGAAAGAAATTGGATAGATGTGATGTGTCAAGCTTTATTAATGTAGGCTACAGCTATTAACAAGGATTTTGAATACATCTATAGGTGAAACTGTTGATAAAGTGGATAACTTTTCCTCTTTTGGTATTGAATGTTGTTTATTTGTAATTTGTCTTTTATGGACTTGTTTCAAGTAAATCACACATATAATTGTACATCTGTAATTAATGTTATTCTAATTTGTTGGTAAAAATAACTAATAATGTAAACACAAATATGAAAAGAACCTGGAAAGTTTAGGCATTTTTTTTTTTCTGAACAGTAATACTTTTAAAAAAATTTAGGCTAAAGGTGAAAAAAAAAAAAAAGTATAGAATTTCCAAAAGTCCAGCACCATGGGCTTTGAAAAGTTATTAAAATTTAGAAAGTGTGCTTAAGAAGTAGTGGAGGTATGCCATAGTTGTAAATTTATGTATAATGTGAGTGTTACTTACTTGTCAGTTAAGTGAAGGTTGTCATGGAGGCCCCATCATCATGTGGTTCTGAAAAATGGTTAACGTTTTGGTATTAATACGTGTCTGGAAAGTGTATTATGTTGAAGAAACAAGAGAGTTTGTAATTGTTCTGCTGTTGCCTATGGAGAAATAGCTGTATCTTTGTTGTGTTGGTAGTCGGTACCATTTTATGGAGATAGTATCTTGTGTTGTGTTCTCCATTAATATTTGTTATAACTGTTGATTGAAATGTACGTTTTTGATCTATAAAATACATTTGTGAAAATATGTGTAACTCATAGAATGTACTATTGTTGTATGTGAATTATATCATTTGTAAATTTGAAATAGGATGTACATATGGGTACAAAATCAGTTTTTTATAAGCTAGAAAGATACTTTGAAGAACTATAGACTGAAAAAAATACTTTGCAAAACTACCAGAAAACACGCTTCTCTCCTGAACTATAAGATACCTGTATGATTCTTTCAGTTTAAACTTTAAAGTCTGCATATATATATATATATACTTTCTGCTTGAAGTGTTCAACAGTTTTTCTTATTCCTACTCATGATGAATCTCTTGTCATAACATAGCCAAAATGTGTAATATACAAAAACATGTCCCTGAAGTTAGGTATTCCTTGTAGTATGTAACTGAAACTAATTTTTCCCTCATTAAATTTTGAAGAAGGAAGCTGACCATTCTCAAAATTCTTTTAGTTATCACTTTTATAGTTTTTATTTTTTCAGCTAGCTTTCATATGCTTTTTCTGTGGTGTTAAAATTAGTTTTTTCACTTACCTTTCAAACATTTTTTTTATTTAAACAGTTGATGAGAAGACTATTAGTAAGTCTTTACAAGTAACTATAAATTCTTAGTTTGTTTTCCTGAACACACGGGTATCTGCTAAAAAGTATTCTTGGAATTGGCACTATTTTTTAATAAACAAAGGATTAGAAAAAGCATCAAATGATAGTTTAAATTGTTGTTTGTGAACGATATTTATGTGATTTATCAGTTCATCAAAATAAATCATTACAAGATGATTGTTTCTGAAATATTTCTACAGGTGTTTACAAATAGCATATTTCGTGTATTCACTTGTAATCATGGAAAATTGTAATTTAGTTTTCTTAGGAATACAATCTATTTGTGCTTATAAAAAGTTAAACATTTTTAGATTAGAAAAAATGGAACTTACATTTATACAGATTTATTATTAAAATTATTTTCTTGACACTTGATGTTTTTACATGAACCTTTATTATTCCCCTATTACATGATTGATTACTGATTAATTCAGCAATGTGTTTTGTTTTATATGTAATTTTTAATCAAAATTTGGAAATAAGTTAGTTTAAAATAATTGAAAATATCCTTATAGTTTTTTTTTATTGAGAAATATTAAGATACATTTTAAGAAGTCTCAAAGTATAACCATAACTTCTTCAATTAGAGGTAGTATTTGTATTAAATACTTCTAGTGTTTGTCACAACAGAATGCAAGAGATTAGCTAATGCCACATTGAAAATACTATATCATTAAATTTTTTGGTTGTATACTAAGTTCATGTTCACTGAATATGGTGTACAAAAGTGCTGAAACATGTTAAGTAGATAGTTCTGTTGTAAAGTAATGCCACTTATTTGGTTGTAGTTTTGAAAGATAACATTTTATAAATAAAATTAATATTCACTTAAGTTAACGTGTGTAAAAAAAGTTAATACAGTGGTTCTTTCTTACCTTAATCAACTAAGTACTTGGTTATTAATAAGCTTTTATTCAAGTTTAATTTTAACGAACTGATAAGCTATTAAGGTGATAGCCATAAAAATTACTAGGATTCTTAAGTTATTATTTCTTGAGAGACATACCTCAAAGAATATAATTTTGAAAGACAGCTAATCTGAAGTGCTGCTTACATGAACTTGTTGTCAAATAACAAGGTTTTTCTTCTGTGAAGATTAACAGATTTTAATACTCATTATTCCAACATTGATAGTGGTAAGTAAATCTAGAAATTTGATTTTATAAATTATCATTATATCTTCTTTATTTTATTTTACAGTTTACCAGCAGATTTAAGCTAGTTAATAAAAATAGCTACATTTGATTTATTGCCCTCAGTGAATTGTTCTTTTTTTATTAATCTGAGAAATATATTGTTTTTTCAGGTGATAGTGTTCTGAAGGATAAAATTAGACATAAGCCTAGATAAATGATTTTTGAGGTGAAGTACCTATTTCATGTGTTGCCTAGATAAATGATTTTTGAGGTGAAGCACCTATTTCATGTGTTGCCTGGATAAATTATTTCTGAGGTGAAGCACCTATTTCATGTGTTGCCTGGATAAATGATTTCTGAGGTGAAGCACCTATTTCATGTGTTGCCTGGATAAATGATTTTTGAGGTGAAGTACCTATTTCATGTGTTGCCTGGATAAATGATTTTTGAGGTGAAGTACCTATTTCATGTGTTGCCTGGATAAATGATTTTTGAGGTGAAGCACCTATACCATGTGTTGCCCAGATAAATGATTTTTGAGGTGAAGTACCTATTTCATGTGTTTATACTTTTAAGACAAATAAGATATATTATCTTGAACTTGAAGAAACTTAGTGATTAAGATCATAATTAGTAGGTTTTTATGTTGTTAGTCTTATACTTATAAGGTCAGTACATCAATTCTTCCTACCTTTTTATTTGTAGCTTCAGTACCTATATATTTTGTACCCTGTCAGAATTATTCAAGTTGTTTTTGGTGAATGAAAGTTAAAGTATCAAAGCACCCACACATTTATAAATAGTTTCAGAACATAGAAGGATTGCCATATTTTAGAGCACATTCTGCATATAACAGATTATTTTTGTTAGAAAGCTATTATTAATGCATTTCAAGATTCATGAAGAGAAAACAACACCATTACTGCTCCTTCAGTACTTGGTTGTAATGTATTAAGTGAGTGGCCTAGAAAAATTTAATTTCACAGAAACATGAGTGTCACTTGTTATTTCTGAGGTTGTATTAGTTGAAGAATATGAAACGGAATGACATTCTCAAAGAAGAACTTTGAGCACAATTATAGGTGAAGAAATCTCTTTTAGTCAGTCTTGTTCATTTGGTTAACCTAAGTATAAATCACTAACTATAAAAGGATTATTCCCTTTGTTACTCTGTCAAGAATGCTTTCATGCTTCTTCTTTGGTAATGCTCAACAATATACATCATTGCTTAGCAACAAAACTATCAACTGATTGTTCTTAGGCCAACTATGGTGTTTATGTTGAATGCTCAATTATTCATTTTGATTTGTTAGAAAGGTTTGTTCAGTGATAACAGTAAAATAGTTTAATTCAGAAGTTTTATGACACTGAGTTGTAGCCAAAAGCAAAATAGAATTTACCAAGTGTTTTAGCTAAGCCTTATGTTACACTTGTGTATTAGGCCTAATATTTAAATTAGTCTACAAATAGGCCTACTATTACTAATGTTAATAAATATTCTTTTGTTATTTTAACACATATATTACCTGCTTGACCTTAAAACATAGAGAAAAATAGATGTTTATCCCTTGTACAGTTGAAAGAGTTGAAAATTTGTATCAAAATGTCCACACTGTTTTATCATTCCTGACCTAGAATACAGTGAAAAGGCTCAAGAGTGCTATTTAAGTCTATTTTAGAGTGCACATGTACTTTTGTTCACAAGAACATTTCATTTTTGTATATAGTTTTTACTAAGAATTTGGTTTTTAAAGAATTACTTTGAGACTGATGAAATAAGTAAAGAGTAGGTGCATTTTGGAGGTACAGGCAAATTTGTTTTATCTAAATTCTATAATTTTTGTTAATCATTCAATAATAGTTTCCCATCATTTTTTATGGGCTTTTATTATAGTTTATTGTTATAAAAGTCTGTGAATTTAGATATTTTGAGCTTATGGTTTAAAAAAACTCTTGACTTTGGAAAGTTGATTATTTTAGTAATTTCTTTTTCTAAAAAAAAAACCGAAAATACATCAACTTTGAGTTTCTATTTTCACAAATTGTTACTACATAACTGATAGTTAAGGTACTTAAAACATTGACTGTTTCATATTTTTTGTAGGATAAGGTTATTATAGGGTTTTTTTGTTCCATGCTACCAGAAAAAACAACATACGTTATCAAATTCTGTTGGTATTTTCTCTCTCTCTCTCTTTTTTTTTTATGTGTGTGTTTGTGTGAAGTTTCTGTTGGTGGACTTTCAGATATTTCAAATATAGAAAAAGCTTTTTTTTTCCTTACTCCTTACTTTGAAATTATTAATCTAAATGATAACTTTAATATTTATACTAATTGATCGTGATTTGCTAACACAGAAACAAATTGGTAAGATTTTAAGATGTGTAAAATATTGCTTATTTGAAGATGGAAACATGAATATTTTCAAGCAGTTTTGGTCATTATCACAAAAAGAAAACAAAAAGATTGTGCCTCATAGTAATCAATGCATTTTACAGATGTGATAAATATGGAAAATGTAATGAGACTTTAATTTTTTATTGTGAGACTCCTTGGATGAATTTTTCTACATCAAATATGATGGTTTTTCTTGCAAATTAATACCTCATTATTATGTTAAAATAATACATTATAGAACAGCAGTTTTTGTTTTTGCAGATATATCACAAAAATGTTTCTTACTTATGAATTGTGTCCTTCATGAGGAGATAGCTGTTTTTTGCATTATAAAAGATAAATTTATATGAACAAGTTAAAAAACTCTACCAGAGAATTTTCTATGTTTAATTTGATAACAGAAGACTAATTAATTCATTATTGGCTGATGCCTGGCTACAGTACACTTCTCCTAGATCTTTCCTGCTCTAAAGTTGACTCTTTTTAAAGTAGTGGTATTCAACATTATTTTTTTTTTTTTTCAAGAGTACCATTTTTTGTCATTTTGTAGCACAAATAAGAAGTTGTTTCCAAGATATTAATTTCCTCTAGTACATCTTAAGATTACATACTGGAACTAGCTTGTATGAATGAAATAGATCATTACAGTAAGGATCTTGAAACATTATTTACGTAAACTGTGAACAAGATTTTTATCATAAAAATTATATTAGTATGCTCAGACCTTTTATTATGTTGTGTCATCTGCTATTCTGAGGAGAAGTATTTGTAAATTCTATTATAACATGATAGTGTTTTAATGGTGAAACTATGAGATGGGCGTTCTTCTTGGTTGATTTTGTAATTATATTTTTTATTTGTTTTGCTTGTGCATCTGCTGCTGCAGGCTCTGAAAAGTTGTAATTAAAATAATATTATTTTCCAGTATTTCTGTAAATGAAGTTTATCCAGAAGTATTAAGCTAATGAAATACAGTCAGTTCATGTTAATAATTTATTAACTATAGTAACTGTTGAATGAGAACTTCATTTACTCAGTTTATTGTTAAGTCTCTGTGAAATCATTAAGCATGTGTTGTAGGGTATTAGAGAACTAGAAAGTAATAGTTACATTAGGCATTTGCTGTGAGGGTTAAAGTTATCCATTATCTTATGTAGGTTTGTGCTATTTCACATTGAAAACAATGATCTCTTTGTGAGTTTCACATTATGATACAAGTATTAGTATGTGCTTTTCTCCTTCTCGTAATACAGTAATAATATTAGAGCTCTAAGACATTTTAAACTCCCAGTAGTAATATTAATTAAGCCATAAGAAGTATTATTGATTTTTTTCCAAAAATGCAGAACCTAGATGCTTTTTTCTTTTACTGAGTAAACTATACAAATTATATTTAAACTTCTAGATCAATGTGGTTTTACATGAGATATCAAACCACACAGGTGTCTGTCTTGGAATGTTTCCATTTTCCTTGGACAGAAAATGTAGTATATGATAAGCTTAACTTGATCTTTGAAGAATCTCACATGAAAAACAAAAATATATTTTTTTTCTAACTAGTAATTAAAGATGTTTTTAGAAATAGTTGAAAATGTTTTGTGGTAAAACAAGACAGCTTTGGATACCCGTGTTGTAGTAACATTGCATGTATGTTGTTTTGATAGCTAGTCACATTTGTCTCGGCAGCTTGTCAAACAGTTATGTACACTGTACTGCCACATGTCTGTGTGTGTGCTAGTGATGTATTGTACAGTTGGCAATTTTAACATTTTTATCTTTGAGTAGGCTTGTGCTTTCTGAGATTATACATCAGATCGAACTACATTTTTCATTGTAAACTTATTACAATGTTATATGTTTAAATCAATTGATGTTATTTTTACATGTTTTGTGATGTTTGTTCTGTCAGTATTTTAAAGTTTTTGTTGGTGATACCCAAATGTGTATACAGAATGTGGTAAGATTAAAACAAAATTGTGAAGATAATGTCTGTTTTATTATTGACTAATTGCCTGAGAAATGCAATATCGAAGCTTTTCACATAACCCTTGGAATAAAGTTTTAAAAGAATTAAACAATATATCCCACACATCGCAGGAAAAAATATAATTGGGATTCCTGATCGATACATACAAAACTTTACAAAAGGCAAGGTCCATCTCATGTGATCTTAATATAGTGTGTGTTCTGTAGACATTAACCAACAATTGAATCAACCTTTATAAAATAAAGAATAATTGGAATTTGTGCTATTGTAGCTATAACAAGGTACATCCACTCTACTGTCAATAATCCTTCCTCTTTCTGCTATAACAAGGTACATCCACTCTGCTGTCAATAATCCTTCCTCTTTCTGCTATAACAAGGTACATCCATGCTACTGTCAATAACCCCTTCCTCTTTCTGCTATAACAAGGTACATCCACTCTACTGTCAATAATCCTTCCTCTTTCTGCTATAACAAGGTACATCCACTCTACTGTCAATAATCCTTCCTCTTTCTGCTATAACAAGGTACATCCACTCTGCTGTCAATAACCCCTTCCTCTTTCTGCTCTAACAAGGTACATCCACTCTGCTGTCAATAACCCCTTCCTCTTTCTGCTCTAACAAGGTACATCCACTCTGCTGTCAATAACCCCTTCCTCTTGGTCATTGTTATGAAAATCAGGTATCTGATGTTAATTCATATAGAGAACTTGTGGACAAGTGAATACCAGCCAATTATAGCAGGTTGTTACAAATTGGCTCCAAATGTTTGTTAGTGGAATGTGGAACTGCTTCCAAACATCTGAACAAGGCACACCATCATTCATACACAAGCAACCATCTATATATGTATGTCTGTCAGTTCTGGCTTTCAACAGGGTACAGGCTCCAAATTGAAAATGAGATGCTTGTAGCCACAATTGGATGCCAGTGTACAGGTTTCTAGAAACAGACTTTACATGACCAGCTTGTTTTGTGTCATATTACATACTCATAAGGCATTGAAACAGTGATGGTGTCATCAACGTGTCTAATGTAATAACATGTAGGGAAACATTATCTTTATAGATAAGTAATGTTTCACTCTGTGGCCGAATAACAGGTTTCTATTCATTTGAATAAAATGCAACAAATTTAACTCATTTTCATGCAGGAATGTGACATGCTTGGTGGTGAAAAATGGTATGAACAGGAATAAGCACTGGTGGAAGTAGAGACCTCTACATCTTGCAAAATAGTATTACAGTTGAGTCAATAACAAAAGTTATAGTAACACTTTATAGTACTATATTCTGGTAAAAGTTGATGATGACAACCCCACCTTGTTAAAGAAAATAGCTCTTTTTTTAGAGAAGAGCTTGCAGGTAATTAAAGGATGCTGGCAAGGTTCTTGTAGAATACTGTGAGATGGCTCAACTTTTAAATGTTCTTTTCTGTTTTTACAAAAGGACATTCTGTGGGAAGTATTTGGATCAACTTGTAAGTATATATTAGTATCTTGAAGGTAAGTATAAAGATTGGTAGATTAAAGATAAAGTCTTCCTGGGTTTTAAAGTAGGTCAAAGTTGAGAAAACTGAGCTTCTCTCTTTCATCGTTAGTATATAAATAAAGGTGCCTGACAATCGGAAAATTGTTAGTTATTCTTATTTTTAAAGAAGGGGGGGGGGGAAGTGGTCAGTGTTGCCCTTTAAGTAATAGACTAATTAGTCTATTTTAGTAGTGACAAAAATTCTAGATAGTCTTGTGAAAGCTCCTAACAAATCATGTAGTGTAATATAACAGTGAATCTATGCTGATTTATTAATAAACCTCTCGACTTTCAGTCATAAGTTCTTAAAATTAATGTAAACCACTATACGCATTATTTATTACTTTCTGCAGTAATTCTAAAAACAGAAGTGTAAAACAAACACATTTTATCTCTAAGTAGGACTGTCAGCAACCCTAGTTATTATATAATTTTATTATTTCCTATTTATTGTTTTGTGTGTTCATGGGCATTTTTTTTGTTTGTACCATGAAAACATTTATGTATCCAACCAGGCACACCTTTTACAAAACATCTGGTTATTAATTGTCATACTTAAGTTATATAATGGGGAAGGTGTATAGTTTCTTTGGTGAAGTCCAGTGTCAGAGAGAGAGAGCCAGTTTCCAAAGAAATATACATCAATGACTGCGAATTAGGATTGGATCTAGTAGTTATGGGTTTCCTAACTAAGGTACGCTATTTTGTTTATTCATTGTTAGTTTCATTAATGATATTGGTACACTAATTACTATATCAAATATAATTGCTTATTTTATTCTAATATGTAGTTAATTATTAAAGTTGTATAATAAAGATTATCTTGCTTAATTAACTTAGAATTTGTACTTATGTCTAACCTAAAACTTCTAAGCTGGCTGAACCTTGCGAGATATTAATGGATTTGCGACCAAAAATATTGTTAACAATAAGGGTCCCCAACTGACGAAATAATGCATTCTAAGCATTGTAAGTAGAAACATAAGTATTAGCTATACTGACGGTCAGGTTAATTTTTAGTTACACTTTAAGTATATATCACTCTGCATATGGAAGCACGTTATGCTAATATATTAAATTAGCATAATGAAGTGATTTATTTTGGGGAAACATTCTACATTACAGAGTGACTTGGATAAATTTGTTACTCAAACATATATAACCTTTAATCTTATTATGTTAAGATAATGAACTTGGGTTGTCATATTTTGGACTACACGTTTTATAAGAATGACAAAAAATAGGATCTAGGCCTGGTGGTTAGGGCAACAACTCCTGGGTGCAAATCATGTCATTGAACATGCTCACCTTTCAGCTGCAGGGGGCATTATGATGTGATGACTAGTTCCACATTTAATTGGTACAGAGTATTGGTATTGACTAATTTTCTTTCCTATCAATTCTAAATTAAGGACGGCTCGTGCAGATATTCCTCCAACAAACACGTGTCTTAAACCACTGAAATAGTGCCCTGTTCCTAATGGAATTTTAGGATGTAATTATCTTTATACAAATCACCAGTTAGGCCTCACTTGGAATACTGTTTACAGTTTTGGTTTTCTTATTGGAAAAGGTATATGGGAAGTTTATAGAATGAATCCGAGGATGGGTTAAGTGCAGATCTCTTAGTTTTTGCTGAGAAATAGCAGGGTGATTGACTTAACAAATGAGTTTTTGACACTTTACAAGATTTTAAAGGGGAATCAATCATTTTCTGAAAAGTAAAAAATGGAAGTACACAGGGACATCCTTGAAGGATCAAACAGTCCCTTGTTGTCTGTTTAGTTTTGAAGAACATGTTAGAAAAAAGTTTTGTTACCAATGTTCCAATTTTTTTAACGAAACAATATGCATGCTAAGTTAAATTATTATAGAATTCATATATAAGGCTCTGTGTAAAATTTTATTATGTACTTTATTCTTTAAAAATAACTAAGTTCCATATTTCCTTGTGTATTTTTAAATGTTACTATATCCGAGTTTTAGGTCTTACTAGAAATAGTCACCCGAAATAAAATGGGTTTTTAAGCAGCTTTATTTAGTTTCATAATTAATGAGCTAATGTTAAGAATTTTAGCTCAATTTTATATTTTCCTGAGGTAAAAGATTTTAATGCATTTTCACCTCCTAATTATTCATGACTTTTATATACAGACAAGTTCTGAGGGAAATGTCACGAAGATAAATGTACAGTTATGATACATCTACAATTCTCTCATCACCAATATTCAAAATAAATTAATGATTATTATATGTTAAATACGTATCAGTCATGTCTTGATTTTCTTTCAACAGAAACAGTCCAAATGCTGGACAAGCCATTTAGGTTTACATTTAATAATCGCATGTAGAATTTAATAGCTACTTGTTAATGTATTTTATATAGAACTGTTTGTGTCAGATTTCCTTCTGTTGTTATATTACTGCCCTCTAATGTGCAGTGTAGAAGATAATCAGATTAACTCCATTTATCACTGAATACATGAAAAACTATTTTTATCATCACCACCATAAATTGTCTAAAAGTATAGTAATTTATATTTGTTACAAACAAACAAAAAAACGTTGATAACTAATTTAAGTAGAAAACCTATAGCTACAATTGTAACGTGTAAAGACAATGCTGCCTTAAATCTTGTACGTAGACCATTGTTTCTGAAGAGAACAACAAAATCTCAGCTAAAAACTAGATATTTAAAGTTTTTATTGTGTAAATATAAAACGTTTTTAATTATTTATTATAATTTAAAAAACTAAAAAATTTTGATTGTTGTGAATCTGCTCTTTTTCACACTAAACTTACCCAATACTATTGTTTCTGTTAAACTGAAGTCCCTTTCTAGCCCAGGTTAGCAGCACAAACAATCATATCTTATAGGAAAGTTATCAATGTACCCTTTGTAATTTTTTTACATATTAAAAAAGTTTTGATTTGTGTTATAGAATTCACACAGAAGAAACTACAACGTGTATGTTTCTAAAATGTTTTTCTTGTATAAAGAAAATAATACAGTAGAGGAACAGCATCACATGTGGGTAATATGACAAAAGAACATTTAATATTTCCAAAATTTTTAAATGCAAGTCTCAGTATGTGTAAGGTGACAACTTATGACTGTATCTAACTTGTTGGTCAATCTTTCTTTTTTTCCCATATTTATGGAAGATGTTCAAAACTATTTATCATTCTTAAGCCACGGTCAATATACACACTGGGCATTTGCTATTTACTGATCAGGTCCTGGAAAAAAAAAAGATTTATCAGAATATATTTACATAGTTTTAGAGTCATTTTTAACTTGGCATGTAGTAACTTAATTTACATGTGTGAATAATAATATGGCACTGTGCACAATTTAAACATTACCATTATATGAGGCCTAACTGTATTTCATTCGGTTTGCACACCCAATCAGTACCAATGACCTAAGAATAGGTAAAACTACAATCCACGTTAGGCCTCTACTCAATTTTCCTAAGATTAAAGTCATTATACTGAAAAAATAAAGTTTAACTTGCTAGTTGCCATCAGTGCTAGTACAAATAATGTTTTTTAACTAAATAGAATAATATATAATACAACTTAAAATCATCTTGTATTCATTATATGATTTGACAGAAATAAAAATATTATAGATCAGTCAATGGTGCTCTTCTCCAGTAGCAAGAAAAGCCCCTGTTTTAATTTATGGGTTCACCCTCTCTGTAACCAAATTCTAAGTATATATATATATGTACTGACTGAAATAGTTATTAATTTCACCTTTTCATAATTAGTTTAGAATATAGTTCTGATAACATATATTCAGGTGCAGGTTTAATGCATTTTTGTTAATCTGATGTCAAAAGTTTGTAAACATGTATTAATCCTTTTACTCAGGTAAAGTTGCATATCCTAAGAGACAAAAATTTGCATCATTTTGGCTCTGTTTGTAAACCCTCAAAGGATAGTTAAGACAAATAATGTCCGAATTTCAATGATAAATGATAATCCTTTTCATCTTTGTCCAGTGTGGATGTTTAAAAATGAAAGCATTCCTCTGAACCCCAACAGAAAACTAAGCATGAGGACTTACAGAATTATGGTAAATAAAGATTGTTATTTTTCTCATCTGGTGTGAATGTACAATTTATTATATACATAACATTTCCAGAATCTGCATGTTAAATATACTTTTAAACTCATCTGCTGAGTATTAGTGAACCTGACACCAAATATGGCTTTCTTCACTGTTCAAATTTTGAGGTTCACCCTGCCTAGAATAAAAAAGGCTAGGTATACAATTCTTTCCCTAATGTCGATACCAGTTTCTGCTCTTCGGTACATCAAATGAAAAATTTTAAAACTGTCTAAAAGAAGCAAACTTGGACTTGGAATACATAATAAATGTATGTGAAAAAATGATGTAGGGGTTGAACAAAAATACAACCTTTTTTTTGAAGTGTAATTTTACTCGTATTACCTTCACAAATATATAACCAACCCGGTCTATCCTATACATAACCAACTCGGTCTACCCTATACATAACCAACCCGGTCTACCCTATACATAACCAACCTGGTCTATCCTATACATAACTAACCTGGTCTATCCTGACTTTGAGGATTTTGATTTCCCATCTGTCTCCGTAACTGTTCAACAAGTTCAGGATTTGATGCTTGCATTTGAGCTGCTAATTGCTGTCCACTAATGAAAAGCATTGAATCAATACATAATATTAAAGTCATGAAACATTTATTTAGGCTTAGTCTAATATGTTAATTACAAAAAATAAAAGCTCTAAAGGGGAAAATAAAAAGTGGTAAACAGAACAAAGTACAGATCTTATAATACAAGAACCTTGGTTTGTTACTTTTATAATAAAATAAAAAAGTGGTAAACAGAACAATAAAGTACAGATATTATAATACAAGAACCTTGGTTTGTTACTTTTATAATAAAATAAAAAGTGGTAAACAGAACAACAAAGTACAGATATTATAATACAACAACTTTGGTTTGTTACCTTTATAATCTACGAGGATTTACCAGCAAGCAATAACTAATATTATTGATAAAAAAAATAAAGCAAACTGCAGAAACCAATTAACTTCTTCAAATATAACACATCTGTTTGAGATGATAAAGTTAATAAAAGTACTTTCTATAATTCTTTAAATTTGCTTTGTTATTAAGCACAAGGCTACACAATGGGATATCTGTTCTATGCCCACCATAGGTACAAAAACCCAATTTTTACCATTATAAACCCTCAGTCAATGCAATACTTCAAAACTGATCTCACAAATGGTTAAGAAGAAGTAACATTAAATACTCATCTAAACGTTTATATATTTAGTTTGTTAAAATAAAACATTTCATTTTTCTGACACAATCAGCAAGATGAAAATCTAAAATTAATTTCAACATTTGTTTTTTTTGTCCTGGACAATTTGATTTGTGCATTTTTGAAGTTTAGGAAACTAATCGTAGTTACACCTTCCTACTGTAAATTATGGTGGACATATGCTAAGCAATATATTAAAATTATGTAAATCCTCAAATAACCTTGTGGATTTTAAAGTTTTCCCAATTCTCCTGTAAATGACTATAAAAATGTATATTTGATATACAGAAAAACTAAATAATATTGCATCACTCCAGACTTCAAAGTTGCAGTAAGTTACACAAATTTTAATGTTACCTATAACAGAAAATGAACAAATATTTTTTTTTTGTTTTAAGAATATTTATAAAAAAATTATTAATTTTATCTCTTACGCTTGTAATAGCGCCTCCATTCCACCTCCACCCTGACTCAGTGATCCTTGCATCAAATTACTCATCCTTAAAATCAGAAACAAAATAACCAATAAAAAAAATGGACATTTACAAAAAAAAATTCTAAATGTAACTAATTTTAATAGAAAATAAATGTTATTAAAAAATTCGTGTGTGAAGTGTAAGTAATGCCATCTTGATGCTTGAGAGTTTTGAGTATCATAACCTGCGACTGATTTTATTATGTGTGTAAAAATTTGTAATTTAAATAATTAAATTACATTTACTTCTGAATAACCAATATAACCACAATTTCTGAAGTGTGTTGGCCAAAGAGACAGGGTGGGGCAATAGCAGCTAATACAGTAGGTAACGTTGACACTAAACAAAGTATTAAAAGAAAAACTCAAACCAATTCAACTTTCTCGCTATGGGCTCAGCCGAGTTCATGAACCCAAATTGGCCTTTACAGTTTCTATACTATAACTTCTAACATGTTTTGTGTATCTTCATGAAATTTTGCAAGCTTTCAGTAATCATTAAGTCATTTGTAGACAAAAAAAAAATCAGAATTTTTGATAAAGTATTTTCACTTAAAATTTATCCACGAATATATGGAGTCAAAGTGTTGACTGCCCCGAGTGCAAAATGCTAAGATTAAAAATTCTTCATCTAAAAAATCTCAAACTTCATCTGTATAATCTCTTAAAACCTCCTAAATAAAAGTCAAATGTTTTATTTTCACTAAAACTTTATTATATTTGTTAATTTCTCTACTCTAACTCTATACAAGGTTGGTCAATTTGACCGACCTCATAACCACCATAAAAAAACAAAAAAATCTAAATTACCTTTTTTTTCCTTTCTAGAATGACTTCAAATTGTAACATGAAACTACATTTGTTTATACTTAAGTTTTATTGTTGCCCTTTGAACCATGTGGTGAACATGTAACTCACATTACCTTATTAAATTACATAACACATGGGCTACTCATGAGTTGCTCACGTGCATACCTCGTGAAAATATTTATTATTATTCTTTGTCTAATTTAAAAGTTCCTAATTTTTACATTTTAGTTACTTTTATAATAATAAATAAATAAAGAATACATATGAAAAACAAGAAATAAAGTACTTACCTTGGACTTCTCTTTTTTCCTATTGACTGCCGATGACACTTAACCCTAATATTCTTTTTATACTGATGGTACAACAGCACTAAATTCTTTATTTAATGAAATAATGTACCAAAGAATACAAAGTAATTCCATTTAATCTCCAATAACTATCACAATTTTTCTGGCTTTCTAACAATACTACAAGAGCCATTAAAAATTTAGCTAAGCATGACGTTGTGTTTTCTATGGGAATAAAGTTTGAACTAAAAGCGAAATACAATTTTCTGTAGAAAACATGTCATTCTATAGATGAAAACTTTGGCTTTCTATTGGTTATAAGTGATATAGTATTAAATGTCAGAGAGAACTATTTGCAATTTATGAAAGAGAGGATGTGATTTTCTTGTTTATGGCTCTGTAACCAAATGAGTTTGTTTAGTTTGCTTTGAATTTTTCGCAAAGCTACAAGAGGGCTGTCTGCACTAGCTGTCCCTAATTTAGCAGTGTAAGACTAGAGGGAAGGTAGCTAGTCATCACAACCCACCGTCAACCCTTGGGCTACTCTTTTACTAACGAATAGTGGGATTGACTGTCACATTATAATGCCCCCACGGCTGAAAGGATGAGCATGTTTGGTAGGACCTCGATTCTAACCCGTGACCCTCTGTTTGCGAGTTGAGTGTCCTAACCACCTGGCGGACCAACCAAATAAGATTGAAGGCTATAAAAATTATGCTTTGCTGAGTGATGACAACATTACAATGAGTAATTTATTGTAAATTTCATACTTCTTTGAGGGGTAGTAAATAAATTAGAAAAGGGAGGATACCTAGCGAGCAAATGTCACAATTCTTATACTAGGGGAAATTGAGGATTTTTTAAAAATATTGACTTATAAAATTAAGAACTAAAAACTTATATGAAATAACATTTGGATTATTAGCTATGTTTGATGATAAGTGTATTCATATATTGTGATAAAAAAGTACTTTAATTAAATTTTGAATGCAACTAAAGCATTGTAACATACACAGAAAGTGTTAATTATTGATCACTTCACAGCAAGATGTTAAAATTAAATTATGTTCCAAATGAAATAACTGTACAATCTCTTTTGTACCATCTTGTATATGCAAAATGAAACATTTTTTTGATCCAAGAAGAGCTGATTACAAAATATTAAAATTTCCCACATTTTAGAATAAATGGTATTTTTCTGTGAAGCTTTTAACATATGTTAGATAAGGTATAAACTGTAATAAACGGAAATATACATTTTTTAATCAACTCATTTCAAGGAAATATCAAACAAGTTACATTTGTTTAAGGAGTTGTTTAAAATGTTTTTATTAAAGCTGTAAGCTTTCCACCAAAAAGTGTCAATTTAGACCATCGGACTCAGTTCACAGAATTCTTTTAAGGCTATGAATTTATCATTATACAATAAGCAAGGAAAACTCCAGTAAATGTTTATAAACAGAATTTTTTAAAATCTTTATAAGTAATCAAATTACTTCATAACACAACTAATGAGCAAGATTTCACTCTTTAAATAATGAAAAAAACCTGCTTACATGTTCTGCATGTTGGAATCTTGCATGAGTTGTGTGGCCTGGAAATAATTAAATGGGATATAAGTATGAACTTAAAAATGCAACAGTGATAAACCTATATACATCTTCATTGGAGGTATTAGTTTAAGATTTCAATTTAGCACTCTCACTTTATAATTCACTTAAGATGACAGAGAGGCCCGCACTTATGTTTTCACCACACTTGCACAGTCATATTTTTGTATGACAGGTAAAACCAACTAACTTGTGTGACTATAACTGACAGATTATACATAACAGCACGGTAACAACAGATATGAGCAGCGACTAACAAATAATAATACTGAAGACCCATAAAAAATTTATCGTTGTGGCTATTAAAATCAATAAGGACTACGATAAGCTGGTTGTTTCCTAAACCAAACAATTCAGTCTGGTAATGTATGGAACTACTACCTATTCTAAGATCATATAATGTGGTGCAAGATGAAGCTATGTGGTCACTCTGTAACCAGTGTACAAACTGTCTAATCACATAACAGGTTCATTTTGTATTATCAGGCAGTATATTGTCTATATAAGGATGGCTCGGATTGTTCATCAAAATGGTATTTTAAATATCTCCTCAATAGGTTACCTGAACTTTACAATACCATGCAGTGTTTCCTTTTATAACAATATCTTCGTAATGACTGAGTCACAAGTTTGGGGAATGTCTTTAAGTATCATAGCAAAAAAAGTTTGAATTTCTTGTTCTTCTGCTTATTTTTTTATTACATTATAACTTAAAAACCAAAACAATGATGTCAACCAATTTCACTAAGGTGACAGTTTAAAATGGAGTATCTGCGTTTATAAGTGTTATTAATAACTAGTAGTAATTTAAAAAAATCATAATTCTAGAATAAACAATATTATCATTACCCCTTTAAGTTAGCTTTTTTACAGAAATTTGGTGTTCCTTTAAAAAGCTTAAGTACCATCTAATGATAAACAATAAATATTACAGTTGGAGCCTCATTGTATTTAGAACTTGTCTGTATCTATTGAAACACGGCACAGGAAAGAATTAACATATAGCAATATATTTAACTATTCAATCACAAATGAGTTTAATTTATCCTATTTTTGTCTGTTGATATTCTACTATACTGTGTGCCTGTGCTATTATGTAGGAATGATGCAAATGCCATCCTAAGAAATAGCCATCCCTACATTTACTTCTCTTTTTGAAATTTCTTTTTTTAACTTTTCTATATTTACATCACTTTTGAAATACAGTCATATAGATTAAATTATAATTCCTTTATAGAAAGTATAAAAGTCATAAAACGTGTCAGTATTTGAACATCTTTTTACATGATGCATATAGATAATTATACAAGTAGAAAATAAACATAAAACAATAAATATTTTCTGAAATAAAGCTTGTAAAAACTTTTGTTACCATGTTCATCAATGTTGGGTTAGTCAGTAAGCTAGAGAAATTTAGGGATGTATTTGGTACATTTCCACTAGCTTCTCCAGTCTGGGCACCCTACAAGAAACAAAAACGAAAAATTCAAGCCATTACTCAAGAAAATAAAATAAAGTAAATACATGCTGACATTACCTAATAAACGTGTAAACTTGGTTGTTTGTTTATTGAACTTTGTGCAAAGCTAATCGAGGGCTATTTGCACTAGCTATCCATAATTTTGAAGTTAGAAAAACACGTAGCTTCAAGAAACCTTGATAGAAATGAATAAAAACCCTATAACCCGAGCACTTTCGAAAGGTCCACCTATAGGGTTTTCATTCATCCCTAATTTTGAAGTGACAGACTAGAAGGATTACAGCTAATCAATTCCATCTACTGCCAATTCATGGGCTATTATTGTCAGACCAAATAGAAGAATTTGACTCCTATTCTTATAATGCACCTATGGCCTTTCGAAAGTGCTCGGGTTATAGGGTTTTCATTCAGCCCTAATTTTGAAGTGACAGACTAGAAGGATTACAGCTAATCAATTCCATCTACTGCCAATTCATGGGCTATTATTGTCAGACCAAATAGTAGAATTTGACTCCTACTCTTATAATGCACCTATGGCCCCATTGCACCAAGAATTATTTTTTTTCTGCAGTAATGGGGCATAAACTACACAACCTCAGATCCACAATCTACCATGCTAATCAATGGACAATATTTGGTCCAAAATATCTATATAAACATTTATACTTTTATTTGTCCCCACTGCACAATTCTTACACTTTCATACCTTTATCTTAAACAAACTGTTGTCAAACGTAGCTACCAGAAAGAAAAACCTTGTAAGAACTACCAAAAGAATACAGTAGTTTCTATACTCACACAAAAAAATAATTATATTAAAATGAAACTTTTGTTTTAAGACATGAATTGCTAATTTACTGTCCATTAGTGAGAATGCAATAAATTAAATAATTTCAAAGAACAAATATAAAAAATAATAATAACAGCCCTAAATATGTGGGTTATTTTTGTTATTGATTTCTTCAGCCATTTTACTGGGTTTTGAAACAGTGTTTTTGGCTCCATTCTGAGTCATTGTTTGAGGGAATAATAGGGCTATTAGTCTTGTGATCACAAAGTGTGCAATAGAATGATGAGTATCAAAGTTATTTATTATAAAATCTCACATTCAACAATACATAAAACTAGTAATTTAAGAAACCTTAGTATCAATTTGCTGCATGTTACTGACAGAAATTAATCCAAAGAAAATAAACAAGTCAAATTAAGACAATAGGGATGTCCTACATATCATGTTTTTATTGTTATATAACAACGATTCACACATTTAAGAATAATGTATTTTTTAAAACATACTCTTTCTATAACATTCACACAACTGTCCTGGATACATGGAATACTAGACATTCATATTACTTACTTTTATTACCATTCACTACAAGTAAAGGTCCACACATATTGCATCATATTGAGTAATTTTATGTTTTTCCCAGTTACAACAATCATTAAAAGGAACTGACAATAAACAGAAAACAGTAAAAGTAATTGGTGGAATTAATTACAATATTGACAGTATTCTTGTTTATAAATATTTTGTGTGACTCGTATTATTAGGGACCTTATAATCAACAAAGTCATGGATCCATAAATAAGTTGGTTCACAAATAGTTTAAAAAAATGTGATTAGAAAATCTGGCAAAGACCAATATGTACACCATTAGTAATTTTATAGTCAAACACAAGTATGTCACTCTGTTATGCCTAAAAGCACAAGCACAGAAGGAAAAAAATACTAAGTTCTAATAACTAAAATATAAATAACTTTCATAGAATGTTTCCATTTTCATCAATAACCTATATTTTCTAAATTTGTTTTCCTCATCCTAAGTATTTTATAATTGTTGCTCTTAAGCCTTGAACCATTTTGGTATGAGCAGATGTGGCAAATTAACAATCTTTTTAACCTATTTTTAAGGTACCATATAAAAAGATTCAGGTATTTCTTTTCACGTCATGGCTGTTAGGCTTCCATTTCAATCAAGTGTATAAAATCAAATAATAGCAAAAAAGTAATAGCTAAATCTGAAAACATTATATAATTACTACACAAAATACAAGCAAAAGAAATTAATAGCTAAATCTGAAAACATTATATAATTACTACACAAACTATAAGAAAAGAAAGTAGCAGTTAAATCAGAAAACATTATATAATTACTACACAAAATACAAGAAAAGAAAGTAATAGCTAAATCTGAAAACATTATATAATTACTACACAAAATACAAGCAAAAGAAATTAATAGCTAAATCTGAAAACATTATATAATTACTACACAAACTACAAGCAAAGAAAGTAACAGCTAAATCTGAAAACATTATATAATTACTACACAAAATACAAGCAAAGAAAGTAACAGCTAAATCTGAAAACATTATATAATTACTATACAAAATACAAGCAAAGAAAGTAACAGCTAAATCTGAAAAGATTATATAATTACTATACAAAATACAAGCAAAGAAAGTAATATTTAAATCTGAAAGCATAATTACGACACACAATACAAGCAAAGAAAGTAACAGCTAAATTTGAAAATGTAATTACCTCACTGTAATGCTGCATGTGGTTGACTAATGCTGCATGTTGGTGGCTGTAATGTTGCATGTTGATGGCTGTAATGCTGCATGTTGATGGCTGTAATGCTGCATGTTGATGGCTGCAATGCTGCATGTCGATGGCTGTAATGCTGCATGTCGATGGCTGTAATGCTGCATGTTGATGGCTGTAATGCTGCATGTTGATGGCTGTAATGCTGCATTGTTGATGGCTGTAATGCTGCATGTTGATGGCTGTAATGCTGCATGTTGATGGCTGTAATGCTGCATGTTGATGACTGTAATGCTGCATGTTGATGACTGTAATGTTGCATGTAGATGACTGTAATGCTGAATGATGATGGCTGTAACGCTGCATGATGATGACTGTAATGCTGCATGCCGATGACTGTAATGCTTCATGCCGATGACTGTAATGCTTCATGCCGATGACTGTAATGCTGCATGCCAATGACTGTAATGCTGCATGTTGATGACTAATGCTGCATGTCGATCACTAATGCCGCATGTCTATGGCTGTAATGCTGCATGTCGATGACTAATACTACATGTTGATGACTGTAATGCTGATGACTGTAATGCTGCATGTTGATAACTAATGCTGCATGTCAATCACTAATGCTGCATGTCTATGACTGTAATGCTGCATGTCAATCGCTAATGCTGCATGTTGATGGCTGTAATGCTGCATGTTGATGATTAATACTACATGTCGATGGCTGTAATACTACATGTCGATGGCTGTAATACTACACGTTGATGACTGTTATGCTGCATGTTGATGACTAATGCTGCATGTCGATGACTGTAATGCTGCATGTCGATGACTGTAATGCTGCATGTCGATGACTGTAATGCTGCATGTCGATGACTAATGCTGCATGTCGATGACTAATGCTGCATGTCGATGACTAATGCTGCATGTCGATGGCTGTAAAGCTGCATGTTGATGGCTGTATTACTACATGTTGATGGCTGTAATGCTGCATGCTGATAACATACTATATGTTGATGACTGTATTGCTGCATGTTGATGGCTGTAATGCTCCATGTCGATGGCTGTAATGCCATATGTGAATCACTAATGCTGCATGTTGATGACTGTAATGCTGCATGTTGATGATTAATACTACATGTTGATGGCTGTAATGCTGCATGTCGATGGCTGTAATGCTGCATGTCGATGGCTGTAATGCTGCATGTCGATGGCTGTAATGCTGCATGCTGATGATTGCAATGCTGCATGTCGATGACTGTAATGCTGCATGTCGATGACTGTAATGCTGCATGTCGATGACTGTAATACTGCATGTCGATGACTGTAATACTACATGTCGATGACTGTAATACTACATGTCGATGACTTTAATACTACATGTTGATGACTGTAATGCTACATGTTGATGGCTGTAATGCTGCATGTTGATGATTAATACTACATGTCGATGGCTGTAATACTACATGTCGGTGGCTGTAATACTACATGTTGATGACTAATGCTGCATGCTGATGATTGCAATGCTGCATGTCGATGAATGTAATGCTGCATGTCGATGACTGTAATGCTGCATGTCGGTGGCTGTAATGCTGCATTTTGGTGGCTGTAATGCTGCATGTTGATGATTAATACTACATGTCGATGGCTGTAGTGCTGCATGTTGGTGGCTGTAGTGCTGCATGTTGATGGCTGTAATGCTGCATGTTGATGGCTGTAATGCTGCATGTTGATGGCTGTAATGCTGTAGATAGCAGTATCCTTCAATGGTTTGGTTAGGTGATGCCACAATGTTTCAATGTGATTGACCAATAGTGACATGGGTGGCACTCATGTCCTGAGAACATAACATTATAGAAATTAGATATATATATATATATATATATAACACTATAATCTCTTAGACAGCTTGCTTTCAAGCTCAAGCCCTCAGTTTGATACATGAAATTTATCTTCTTTCTGTAGACAGTAATACCCTCCTAAAGTTTACCCTGTAACATTAACTAATTCTTATTAAACATCTTTATAGGTTTTTAAGAGGGTTTAGAGCAATAACCATCAAGTAAAGGTGCTGTTCTTTGTCCTATGTACTTATTAAACTTTTATTGTTTCCAAGTGTAGATAAAGATTGTTTTGACTGTGCTTGATTTACATTGGGCCTAGCCTCTTAGTTTCTCAAATTCAGTCAAAGTCAGAGAATTCAGAATTACTTTGTAACAAATATCTTGTGGAAACTTCTGTTACTCTGTGGACCTAATCCATTGCTATAAGGGAAATCAATTTCAACTGAATGTACCAAAGTGGGCTCAGGTATGTACAGACATGTTCAACAAATGATAAAAAGATGTTCTTGTTGGAACTCCACCATGTCAAGATATCTTTGTCCTCCTTTATTCTTACAAGACTTTGATAAGTATCAAAGGCCACAGTGAATTACAAGTTATCAGTATAAGTCAATACTTGTTTCAAACTGGGGGAGGTTAAATGTTCAATCTTTGCAAAAGGTCCTGAAATTTAAAGGCTGATAACTCCTGATTAAAACTTCTTGAATCAAAAAATCACCAAGCTTAAATGGATCCTGGATAAATGGAGATATACAAGTTACACATGTAAAACCTACTGCTGATCCTTGAGGATTTTCCTTCAGCCTCTCTTCTGCTACCCGAAGGTTGGTAATATAGCTCTCATTATGAGGATCAAGGTCTACTGCCTTTTTGTAACAGTCCCGAGCACGAGCATGTTGATCTAAACTAGCGAATGCTAACCTGGACACAAAAGAAAATTCGTTTTTAACTGTTATGATTACACACACATTGTGTATTATCATGCATTACATTCATTAGAGAAAAACATTAGATTTGAAGGTTTTCATATGTAGGAAAGAAAATAAATATTTTATCATATACTGAAAATAACTTACTATGCACTTTATATAAATTAAATTTCTTTTAATGTTTGTTTGCACAGCACAGCATTTTGTTACCAGTTAAAATAATTACACATAGTTACATCTATTGCTAATCCAATGATTTTGAACTCAACGAACATATGTTATTATGATCTGTAACAAAATAAATGCTTGGAAAGTCCCTTTTTAAGACAAGCAATTCTTTGGCTAATAAACTAGTTGAAATGAAAAATGTGCTACATTCTTTTTAACACAAGTATGTATTTAACCTTTTTCCAGTCATGAGTTTGGAAATTTAACAGGAGCAAAATGTTATGATGTGAGAAAATACATTTAGTCTATCCACTCAAACTGCCTTCAAAATAAAATCATAACTCAAATGTTGAGATTTCAATTTTTTTGACACGAGTTTTAATAACATTTTTTTGAATAAATTAAATCAAAACTACTCTACTAGCCACAATTTTCAATTTTTGTCCCTTATTGTAATTATAATTGTTAAATTTCCAGCAGTATAAATACATGTCAGTGGATGAAAGTAAAGTGCAAATCTATAAAATTTACACCCACTTGAGGCTTATTTTTAACTCAAATAGTTTGAAAATAGTGAAGTTTTTAAGTTGGTGACATCAAGAACTGTAAAAGTAAACTATCTGCATGTTTTGTTTCACAATTTTCTACTTTCTAAAGCTAAGAAAATGGTAAATATAGTTTCTGAAAACAGAAAATTTTCTTTCTCACAATCTATTCTCTGTAAATTTCCTTCTCTTGAATAGTTACACTACATTGTAAAGTTATATAAATTTTTTACTGTACCTAAAGGCACGTGGGATTTTGTCTTTTAATTTATTAATGGTTTTCTATTACTTGTTTGTATTACCAGTACGGTAATACACTAACTTGACGAGTTCCTTCTATGTTTATTTATCTTACATAAGTAACTGCTTTGGCAGATAATTTTCTGTTTACAAGAACTCCAGAGTTCTGTAACTTATAATAAACTAATTTGATGAGTTCCTTCTATGTTTACTTATCTTATATAAGTAATTCCTTTGGCAGATAATTTTCTGTTTACAAGAACTACAGAGTTCTGTAACTTATAATAAACTAATTTGATGAGTTCCTCATATGTTTATTTATCTTACATAAGTAATTCCTTTGGCAGATAATTTTCTGTTTACAACAACTCCCAAGTTCTGTAATTTGAAGCCACCATGAATACTAACTTTTTATTTTGCCCCTTAGGCAAAGATAGACATTATTAGACAACCCGTGACCCATTGGGTTACCCACTATTCAGAGGTAATGAAGAATTTAAGCTAATTTCAATCTTGCACCGAAATGAAGGTTTATTTTGAGATAATTTAACTAAATATTTCAATCCATTCATATTATTCATAATTCAAGAAAAGATATCTGATTGTTGATCTGGAGTAAAAGTAAAGACCATTTCATTTTTCAAAAAGTGAAATCATAGTTTTCAGATATTGTG
>NW_013669547.1:2469-18238 GCF_000517525.1 Limulus polyphemus | reverse complement strand
TTTTTCTTCGAATCACCTACCATAACCAAGGCACATTATTGAGAAATTATTCAAGATTTTGTTTTTGTCACCTTACGCCTTTTAATGAAGATGGGAACATTGACAGGGAAATAGATTTGAACGAAGAAGTTTCGTAAAGAGTGCGAACGGTAGTGTGATGTAAAATTACTCATGCTAGAAATTTTCATAAAAGTGACCCCAAAAACGGCGCTAACTCGATAACCCATGGCCCGATAAAGTTTTGTAAAGAGCGCAAACGATAGTGTGAATGATTCTTTGACTGAGAAAGCAAGCAAACAAACAAACTCAGAGCTTTAGTAGTATATAGATAGATTCTTCAAGATCTTGTTTTTGTCATCTCACGCCTTTTAATGAAGATGGGAACATTGATAGGGAAATAATATAATAATCAATGCTCAGTTAGAGGTTTTCATTTATAAAATTTTGTTGTTGTTCTCAACTTGATTTTTATTTTATTACCCCGTCTCCATAGTTACTATTTGCAAATAGTCAATAATGTTGTAGGTCCATTTTATTGTTGTTCTTTCTACACGCCTTTATAGCACATTTTCATCTCATCATTTAATTTCTGTTGTGCATATATTGTTGTATCAAAGATATTTTAAAGTGATTCATCAGGTGGAAAACGAATAGATAGATAGATAAACCAATATGTGGCGACATCTAGTGTACCTAAATTCATCTAGAAATTTTCATAAAGTGACCCAAAAACTGGGCTAACTCGGTAAACCGTGGCCCCAATTTTAACGAAACTTGTTTTATTCTGTCTATTCTCATTTCATTACAGATATGGCTGTTTTTGCTGTATTTAATTAGTAACCCGAAAAATGGGGCTAACTTGGTAACCTGTGATCCGATTTTAACAAAACTTGTTTTATTTTGTTTCTATTCTCATTTCATTAGAAATATGGTGGTATTGTGTGCCATTTTTGCTGTATTTAATTACAGACAAGCAAACAAACAATCTCAGAGTTTTAGTAATATATAGATGAGTGTCAGCTTTTTTTTTAACACGTGTACCTAAATTAGTAAAAGGGGGACACAGATAAGTCTTATGTACAATACTATTTATTTACATTAGTTTTAATGCTTCATACAATTTTTATTGCACTATTTAATTCAATAAAGTGGCCTAGCACATGACATTAGGCTTACTAAGTGGCTTTCAGGCCAATGGTTACAAGAATCGTGTCTATTGTATAGCATTCCCAGATTTGTGGTTTGTTTTAATTCCGTTGTTTGTTTGTTTTCTGCAACAGCTACACCTATTCACTTTTCCATAAATTACTTCTCACATCACTATTCATTCTACAATGACATACACAGTTTATAATTTACTATATCCAGTGGTATTTGAACTTTGACTGAAGCTATTCTCAAAGCTGAGCTTCATTCATAGTAGTTGTGAAGATCACATGATGCGAGGTCAAAAAAAGGAGAGGAAACACAGACCTTTAACAATAAAAATATCACAAGAAAAACAAGACTTGGTTATTTGTATTCTGCAGAAACAATATCTTCTTAACAAATAAAAATTTATACTTTGGGATGGGCAGAAAAATTATAAAAAATATGCCGATGCATTGTTTACATGCAAGACTCCTCAAAGCTGTGCAGATGTGTAAGTTTGAACATTTAAAAATTTTTCTTTGCAAATTACACTTAACAAATGTCACAAAATGGCAAAATGTCAATTCTAAAATGCATCTAAGTGAAAAGAAATTCTGAAATTTAATATGCAGGCATGCACTTGACACCTAAAGGTGTTCACTGGTCTGAAATTCAATATGCAGGGATGCACTCAACACCTAACAGTGTTTATTGGTCTGGAAAGGGTTAAAGGTTAACACTGAAATTTAAAAGTTACATATGGAAAATTAACAATTTTACTTGCTTAATACCTAGCTTTTCCCCTCACAACTCTAACCTAACAAGTGTTATTAACATACTTAATATTTCCTGAGAACTAAGTAATGCTTTCCCCTCACAATTCTAACCTAACAAGTGTTATTAACATATTTAAGATTTCCTGAGAACTAAGTTAAGCTTTTCCCCTCACAACTCTAACTTAACAAATGTTAACACATTTAATATTTCCTCAGAACTAAGTAAAGCTTTTCCCCTCACAACTCTAACCTAACAAGTGTTATTAACATATTTAATATTTCCTGAGAACTAAGTAAAGCTTTTCCCCTCACAACTCTAACCTAACAAGTGTTATTAACATATTTAATATTTCCTGAGAACCAAGTAAAGCTTTTCCCCTCACAACTCTAACCTAACAAGTGTTATTAACATATTTAATATTTCCTGATATCCTGAACAGTGAAGTCCAACTTTAGTCTACAACTTTGTCAAGATGTGAACTGTTTGCTGAACTTACCCCATCCGGCCATAAGCCTTACTGTATGTTGAATCAATACGAATAGCTATTTCACAGTCTTCTATGGCTGCATGGTGGTCATTTAACTTACTATGGGCAGCTGCCCTAAAAAACAAATAATAATTAATCAACAAATAAGAACTGTATTTTTTAAACACAGTCAAGTCACTGTACTTTCAAAACAGATTAGAACAGATAAGTAAAAAAAGAATAAAACCTAATCAAAACTGAATAAAAAAAAGGATACAAAGATTGAAGCAAATAAACAAAAATCCTATCAAGCTATTGAAGTTACTACAGTATTCAAGTTAATTGATACAATAAAATGGACTTTAACATATACTTTTGTAAAAACAACACACACAAAGATACCAAGAATAGCTTGTTTCACTTGAAACAAAAATCTACAAAATTACTATTAATGTTAAGCCTAAAAACAAATAAATTTATTCAATGTATTTATTTACAGAATTTTTGGAAATGATTATACAACTGTTGATATCAAAGTTACCCCTGTACATGGCACACCCCCCTCAAAATAAAAGCTGTAAATAAAAACAGAGTACATTTAATATTTTCTTTTGAAGTCACATGGTCATTTTTATACAGTTCAAACATCCATAAAAAGTGCTGTGGGAATGAAGAGGATGAAGCAAAGGTTCGAGAAAACAATGCAATGAATCCTGTGGTACCAACAATTTTAGTGATGACAAAGATTTATGTGAAGATGTGAATGATTAACTTAGTATATTACCACATATTAATTTTCAGTAAATTTTGTAAAATTGACACAAACAAAACAATGTCATTTACAGATTTCGAAAAATGTTTAATACATCGACAGTTGTTTACTTAGAAACTATTCAATACATTTCATTACAGATGAAGTAAAAAAAAAAAAAAAACTAAACTTTCTCCAACTTAATCTTTCAATATTTGGCGTGTATTATATTCAAGCAAATATGGTAACCCCAAAATTTGTTATTAAGTGACAATAACCTAATGTGACTTGGAAAACTCAGGAAACACTGGTTTCTATTACATGACATGTAGCCACCCTACTGCTTATGCACATTTCTCATACAAAACTTGTAATGAATTCACTGCAAAATAAGCTAGAAAAGAGGAGCAGGAAAAAACATGCTACTTCATCCTATCTTGTGTACCTTCACTTATCAACCTACATATGTGTTTACTTTTAATGTCTTAAATATTAACCATACTTTTGACAAAAATGAATATCCTACAAACACCAAGACACCTTTAACTTTAACCTTTAAATAGGACGATCTACCTTCCAAAAGCACGCTTGGATTATGTAGTTTCTTGTTTTATCTTATTTGTGATCTTATGTGATTTCTTAATATAATGAACCTACAATTTATGATATCTCTTTATTAACTTTAAATCTTTATCTCTTGCTTTGGTTCAAATTTGAGCCAACTGATGTTTTTTCAGCACTAAACACTATTATTACAGGTGGTCAAATTCTATAATTTTGTAAAACTACTATTTTGGGTAAAAATCATTATTTAATGTCATATTCAGAGTCATAGCTGTGGATATCTGGTGAAGCAGTTTCTTACTATTACACAACTTTCAAATTAGACTGGTTTAATTCAAGGAAAAAATTAATGTTTTAAAAAGTTCTGTTTGCAAAAACCTAATTAATCAACTGTTCTCTCCTGCTTTCAACTGTGACTCAAGTTTAACCAAATTATAATTGGCTGATGACTAGACTGCACTCAACACTTATAGCAAATCTGTGCAAGTAGATGCATGCAATAACAATGTGTATAATTTTTCTGTGACCTTTAACCTAGATCTATCAAATTCCAGTTGACTGATTTCTTTTGTACAATATATTCAAAACTGTGTATAAAGACCCAATAATCAAAGGACAATTTTAACTGAAAGAAATAAATCGTGATTTGTTATAACTTTGAACCTAAAATTATCATACAGTTAAAGAAATAAGTAAACATAATCCTGATGACACCCATTTCATCAAAAAAAAAAAAAGATATATATACCATCAGAGGTATGTGCAACCAGCTATCCTATTATTAATTCTCAGTATAAAGGCTAAGTTGTTTTGACCAACCTTTTAACCACTGTGAAACTATACATTATATAACTCTCAAGAAGGATAGTCAGCTATTCAAAAGCACTCGAGTTTTGGGTCTTTTTTGAAATAATTGCACCTTTTATACGTGATCCTGTGTGTTAACTCTTTTATGAAAAAAAAAAAAAAAAAAGAGTATCTTTATGAAATTTGGCAAGCTTTTAATAAACATTAAAAGTTTATTTTATACAAAAAGTCATAATGTTTTGTCTGTAAATACACGGAGTCATTACTGAGTCAGTCTGAGTTTAAGATGATCTTCTCGCCTAACAAAAAAAAAATAGAAAATCACTTTTCATCTTAAAGTTTCAATTTTATTTGCATAACTTCTAAAAATCTCCTAAATTAATATCAAAAGTATGATAAAACCTTGTATCTTGTATTTTCTCTATCCTAACACAAACTGTAGCAAAATCATCAATGTACACTGAAATGAGAAACTGAACAATATGAAATAAAATCAAAAATACCTAGAATGATCATACAGTTTAACAGACAGTGCACCTGCCAAAGATATTTGCATGCCATTAGCCTTGAGGCAACCCCCACCTAATTACATATACTTTTATGTGAATTACATCACTACATGATGATGTCATCATATGAAAAAAGCACTCCACCAATAGGAGGGTGACACACCGTCATGCACAATAACTCTCCCTATACACTTGTACTCATGACAATTCATTCTTTGATGAAGCAAGTAAGAAAATGTGCACTGGAAGTGGGGAGGATGGGTGGGAATTTGTGAAGAGGTGAGCTGATATTGGAAATATATTTTCAAGTAAGGTTAACCTCCAATATGATAATTCACATCTGTAGGAAACTGCATCTAGTCTTATCCAGGGTATACTCTCCACCCACATAAGAAAGAAGGAAGAGGCAAAAAAGCAAAATTTGTGTCATGAGATGAGCGGAAGGTGAACACGACATTCCGAGTACTTGTACACAAGTTGTCAGGTGATTTTCATGTTAAGACTAACAATACTTTTCTTCATCTGAAAATTGACAAATTTCATTTGAATAATCTCTAAAACCTCCCAAATAAATTTCAAACGTTTTTTCAGTAAAAATTCATGTTATCTATTATTTTCTCTACCCTAACTTTAACCACCACTTAAAAAATAAATCTAAATTACCCTTTTATTTTATTTTTTAGAATGACTTCAAGTTGTAACTGGAAACTAGATTTGTTTATCCTTAATAGTTTAAAGCTCGTAACAGTATACATCTGTTTCTACCTAAATTTTATTGCTCTTTGAACCATGTCTAACTAATAATCCCTCTACAAAAGTTGTA
This sequence comes from Limulus polyphemus, assembly GCF_000517525.1. Classification (NCBI taxonomy): domain Eukaryota; kingdom Metazoa; phylum Arthropoda; class Merostomata; order Xiphosura; family Limulidae; genus Limulus; species Limulus polyphemus. The sequence continues at coordinate 12,410 of NW_013669547.1, read as the reverse complement.
AATCATTTGGGGAATGTGTAGCTCAAGTTACCCTATCACATTAGGTAACAACTGAGCTACTTGCAAGTGTACCTTGTCAAAAAGTATTATTTTTCTTTATCTTACCTAACTGACCTAATCTAAATTAATAAGTTTCTAATTTTTACATTTTAGTTATTTTTAATATAATAAATAAAGAATGCACATGAAAAAACAAGAAATACATTACTTATCTGGGTCTTTTTTTTTCTGTTAACAGATGATAAAACTTTTAACCCTACTTTTTTTATACTAACTAAATACATTAACCAGTTTAATTTCAAGTTCATGGTTTTTATCAAACAATTTAAAATATTTACGAATTACCTCATAATCTTAAGGCAAGACACTAGAAAGTAAATTTTCCTATTATTTCTTTCACACACGTCACTTACACTACACTAAATAATTTTCATTTATTATTAAGTAATGCACCTAAGAACACAGAATATTAACATGTAAAATGCAGAGAATGTCTTTCAAATATAATAATTTTTCTGGCTTTCTAATTATGTGAGGAAAGCCATTAAAATTTCAGCTGAGCCCATTGATGTGTTTCCCATGGGAATAAAGTTTGAACTGGAAGTGAAATAAAATTTTCTGTACAAAAAAACATCATAAAATTTCATTTGATAGATTAAAACTTTGGCTTTCTATTGGTTATAAATAATATAATATTTAACATTGGATAGAACTATTGGCAATTTGTGAAAAAGAAGTGATGGGTGGGTGTGGCAAGTAGGTCTGAATTTCTAGTTTATGGTTCCATAAACAAACATGATTGAAGGCTATAAGAAGTATGCTTTGCCTAACTAATATCTATATTATAATAAGTAATTTACATTAAATTCCGTACATCTTGGAGGAGTGGTATATAAATAAAAAATTAAAGAAGAAGGAAGACCTAGAGAGAAATTATCACAATTTTCATACTAGGGGTGATTGAGGATTTTAAAAAATATTTTCTTACAAAATTAAGAACTTAAAACTTATATAATATTAAATCTGGTTTATTAACTACATTTTGATGCCAAGTTTATTTGTATACCATAATAATAGCTTAATAAAATTTTGAATGTAATTGTTAAAGGTCAAGAAATGTGCATTTTGACCCCCTCATACAGATAGGGTTAATTTAAACATTTAACAATAATATTATGTCATAATAAATATTGTCACACAAGAGTATAAGAACACAGATCTTACCTATTACAGTAATATACAGCATTACTACCATCCAACTTAATAGCTTTAGTATAGCATTCTATCGCATCAGTATATTTTTCAAGTTTCATAAGATTATTTCCTATAAAAAAAAATTAACCAGTTAAATTTCAAGTTTGTGGTTTTTATCAAACAATTTACAATTTTTACGAATTACCTCATAATCTTAAAGCAAGACACTAGAAAGTAAATTTTCCTATTATTTCATTCACACACATCACTTACACCACTTCTCCATCCATTACTTATCAAAACGTTATATGACTAATGAATCTTTTATATAACCTTGAAGACCCTGTAACTTCTTACCGATCACATCAAAATCAATAATAGTTACATGTATCTTTAACCTAAACTAGTTTCTAATTTGATTCAAAAGTCCATCCATTAATTTTTTATATTTTTTCATGATATCAGCTTCACCAGATAATTTTATAATAATTCTCAATAACAACCGATACTTAAAATATTAATTTAAGATTTGCAGAGATTAAGACTAATTCTCAATAACAACCGATACTTAAAATATTAATTTAAGATTTGCAGAGATTAAGACTAATTCTCAATAACAAACGATACTTAAAATATTAATTTAAGATTTGCAGAGATTAAGACTAATTCTCAATAACAACCGATACTTAAAATATTAATTTAAGATTTGCAGAGATTAAGATACTGCCAACTGTCTACTTCAAGTACCATAAACTTTTGCCCTTGAACATAACTCACATTATGTTTCTAATCAATTCCTCCCCATAATAACAAAAGGTCCTAAAAGTTTTAATTTAAGCTTTGATATCATTAATGGTTAACTTGATATACCAGAAACTTCTGTCCTCTAACAAGATATTCTGTTTCTAATCAATTCCTCCCCTTTGGTATAATAATCTTAAAAATAAGATCAGTCAGTCTCATACTTGTATAGTAATAAATATAAAGATAAAAGAGGTTTGTAGAATTTAATAAAAGAAATTCATTTTAACCTGAAATATTAAAAATTAATTAAAATCAGTTTTCACTTCTTCAGAAAATATTAACATCACAGAAAAGTGATCTACTTTAAAGCTCCAATTGCAAAACTAAAAAAACAAAAGTTATGTCCATGCTAGATGTATTTACTATGATGCCAGAGATGATGTTTTTTGTCAACTTATTTCACACAATTACCTTCATTTTTTAGTTTTTCTGCCTTCTCTTTGTCTTGTTCAGATGCTTGTGGTGGTAAAGTAGATGACAAACCATCACCCTGAAATAGAACACAACAACTTAAGCAACATATAACTTATAAATACACCTTTAGAATTCAGTTAATTTGACAAATAAATCTTAGAAGTTCACTTGGATACCTAATTTTAAATACTGTGTGTATTTGTATCAAATTCAAATTTTATAGATCATCAGAATTTTTACTTCTTGCTTTACTGCTCAAATTCTTAAACAGTCAGACATAAATCTCTTGATTGGTAGCGAAACAACCAGATGTTGATTTATCTTCTTGCTCCACATAGAAAAATAAATGTTATGACATAAATTGTATTTTATCTTACTTTACAGTTCACTGTGACACACTATAAACTGTTGGAATGCAAGTTTCAATGACAAAGGTTCCAGTTTCTGGAATATATATAGAATTACATACAGTCTGTATAAATGTATCAATGTTGATTTACGTTATTTCACTAAATTTGCCCCCAACCTGAGAAGTAGAAAATCTGTTTACAATTCATGCTAATATAACAGAATATATCAGTAAAATTAAAATGTTTATGAACTTTTACTATTATCTGCTGAATTATTATTCAATATATGGCAAATAATTTTGCAATCTGCAACATGAAATCTCAAGATATATCATGCTTGTTCTGATACATCCTGCTAAGAAAATTAAGATAATCACACAAATATTTACTTAAATGTGATAATCATGATAACATAAAAATTCCTATTTCTTCAATGGAATACTTTTCATCGAATACACCTGGTTTTTTAACAAACTATTCCAATGCAAGTTAATTTAAATAATTCAAAACAATAGTTACTTTTAGGTTAGAAACTTGGACAACTAGGTTTTAAAAAGTTATGAACAAATGCTTATGCATAGAAATAACCAGGAAACTTGATAGTTTGAATCATTTAACATGAACCACAACTACCAGTAGTAAAAAAGATCTACATACCAAACACCACTGTCGCTGTGTTGCATCACTAAAAATTTCAAGAAGAGATCGGTTGGTAGTGACCGAAGCTGTAGTGGGGCTATCATGGCGAACTGCATACGCTGTTTCTAGACACTGTATAGCAACTTCATAAAAAAAAAAACAAACACAAAACTGAGTATTGTAGCCAAGAACACACACACACACATAAAAACAGGACATCTTTGTTTTGAAAGGAAATGTTAACATAAAGCTAGATTCTGGTGAGGAATATATTAACCAACATTACTGGTGTAAAACTTACTATGTTAACTTTGTGTTTGTATGTAACATATCCAATATATATATATATATATTGCAACAACTGGGATTAGTAACATTAATTAAATACTCAAATTTTATAAAACCTATTTTCTGATACTATCAGTGCAAAATGATGTAATCTAAATTATTTGTTTAAAACATTCGCTATAAGTTTACATGTTTATTCTGTTTGAAGTGAAGAGTAAATTATTTACAGAAATTCTTAATTTCACCAACACATTTTAATTTTTGATAGTACATCTTTTGTTCCTTTTTAAGAATTATACCAGTGTACACATGTACACTACAATTGGACATCACGAGTTTCAATAGCAAGCACAAAAGAAAATACCAAAAGATTTCCTCATAGATTCAGAGAAAAACAAATCAAGTTAGCCCCAAAAAATCACTAGTATTAAATATATCTCAAATATGACAGAGACTATAAGAGAAGGTGAGTATTGATTACATGCATACAGGAAGAGCTGTGGTGAAGACATCTGAAATTATTAGGTCCACAAGTCATGACAGCAGGAATATAATATTGAGGGTCCAGTTGGTTGTTTAATCCATACATAGTATGTTTAAATAGAAATTTTATTTTTCTGTATTAAATGAACTTTGTGTCCTTTAAAGCTATATACAGAAGACTTTAACATGTATACACAATAATTAAACAGCTGGTTCACTGTATAATACTGAACAATGAATTCGACTAAATCAATTTAGGATACTATATGGTGAAGAAAAACAGACTCAAAACCCCATAGATATTATAAACACTTTAAAGATAACACATACACCATTCCCATTTTTAATACAGTACCTGGCATCATTACAACATCATTTGTGTGTTAATCTTACTGCAGTCAATGTAATTGGTTACTTAACCATGCTGACTACAGATGGTTCAGTAAGTCAACACTAAAACAATATCAAAACTAAATTATCTAAATACTATGTTTCAGTCTCAAGAATAAGTTTGTAATTCTTATAAGCTGAGTAAATCTTTTCAGATGAAAGCTTTACTACAATTTCAATAGACCATGAATAACAATTATACTTTGATACACTCTTTCAGTGTTTATGAAATGTAGCTTGTAGTATTTCTGTACATTTTTGTCACACATTCCTACCAGCAGAAAATTTTATTTTTAAATTTGTCTCAAATGTTTGCAATATTCATGAGTAAAGTGCCTAACCTTGCTTTTCCTAAAGTGCCTAACCATGCTTTTCCTGGAATATAAATATGATGAAATTCTTCATGGTTTTAAGTGTCACTTTTACTTTAGCTACTATACAGTTAGCAAAGCAGAATTATCCATGTAGGCAAGTGATTGGGTAAAATAAACTGGCCTGTAAGACCAGTGGGTCACTGTGAGAACTGGACAATATAAAATATTCATACAAAACTTGAAATACTTGGCTGCATAATTCTGTTTCATTAGTAAATAACACTGATGTTTAGTGTATTGGAAATAGGCCACTGGACTACCATGACCAATATACTTAGTAAATATACCAACATCTCACTTCTACATACCTTCAAGACTTTCCTTAGCATCTGATGGTCAACATCTACTTTCATTTCTACATACTTTCAAGACTTTCCTTAGCATCTGATGTTAAATCTCCATTATGAAGCTGGTCTCCAAGGAACTGGATGATAGCTGCTACAAGTCTCTTCACTTCAGACATATTACTGAAAACAAATTTATCAAAAAAACAGGCTTACACATAAAATGTCCAGAAATTCTTATAATATTAATAAAACAGGCCAATAAAACCTTACTAAAATATGTTTCAGTAATTGCAAAAATCAGGAATATTAAGTAATTATTAACAATGGAAAGGAAAAAAAATAAAAGTAGACAAACACTATTAAATGTAAAAAAAAATTAATACAAAAATAAAAATACTTACTACATTTATAAAACTATAAAGTGAAAAAAAAATCAGTCTTTGTGCCAAAGTTCATAAACTAAAATATATATGTGTGTGTAACCCAAATCTAAAAATATATGTGTAACCAAAATATAAAAATATATGTGTAACCAAAATCTAAAAATGTGTATGTAACCAAAATATAAAAATATGTGTAATCAAAATATAAAAATGTGTGTGTAATCAAAATCGAAAAATATACGTGTAATCAAAATCTAAAAATGTTAGTAACCAAAATCTAAAAATATATGTGTAATCAAAATCTAAAAATGTAAGTAACCAAAATCTAAAAATATATGTATAATCAAAATCTAAAAATATGTGTATAATCAAAATCTAAAAAATATGTGTAACCAAAATCTAAAAATATGTGTAATCAAAATCTAAAAATATACATGTAACCAAAATCTAAAAATATGTGTAACCAAAATGTGTGTGCAACCAAAATCTAAAAATATATGTGTGTAACCAAAATCAAGAAGTCAGAAGAAGCTAAGTTGGCCTGCTGAGCAACAACCAAAACATAAAACAGTAATGATCCCTCACTTGAGTACTATTTCTTTAAAATCCAGTGACAATCACAAACAGTGTACATTAATTGGCTGTATGTTTGGAGGTGGTGAAATGAGCATACATGGTTCTTGAACCAATTTAAATATGTTTTGAGTACTCATTTATAGTAATATGTTCAGTTTTTGTCACCTATTACACAAAATATATTAAATTACATCAAAAATTTCAGATACTGGCTACCAAAATAACTCAAGTTCAAAACATAACATTATGAACAAAACATGGAAACATTTGACTCACAATTTTTCAGGAAATCATCTATTAGGTCATTAATCATCCCAAAAATAATGTACATCATGTATAATAGTTAAACAAATCACCCAAAGGTCACGTTAGTGTAGCTTATATGATGTGTAAAGTTTAGTATACTCTAATCTCTTATAGTGATGGCACATGATGAGACACACATTTGGCATGTAATGCTGTTTGAATACAAGAAGGGAAACAATGCCTCTATAGCCACAAATAATATCAAAGAAGTTTATGTAAATGTTTTGAATGTTTGTATGTGTCAAAGATGGTTCAGCAAATTTCGCTGAGGTGACTTTAGCCTTAAAAACTGTATTGGTAGGGGCAGACATGTTGGAATTGATATTGATGCTCTGAAGATGCTCGTTGAGTCTAACCCATGGAAACACACTCATGAAATGGCCCTGAAATTACATGTCTCTCATAAAAAAATATGTAAACATCTAAGAAATATGGGAAAACTCTATAAAGAAGGTGTTCGGGTGCCTCACGAGCTGTCCAATGATAATTGTTTCCAACGTGTGAATGTTGCTTTGTCTCTTCTGGCACGTAATGTGCATGAACTATTTTTGGACAGAATTCTCACTGATGATGAAAAATCGATTCTCTATGCAAATATTAAATGTCAAAAACAATGGCTCAGTCCTAGATAAAAACCACTTCCAACCCTAAAACCTGGACTCCATCTGCAGAAAGTGATGCTCTGCATTTGGTGTGACATCAAAGGAGTTATTTATTTTGAACTCCTCAATCCACACTGAACTGTCAATGCAGAGATCTATAGCCAGCACTGGAACATTAAAATCAAGCCCTTCATCAGAAACACCCTTCACTCATCAATTGGAAACTTGTGTTCTCTCTCATCCTATTATCTTCTGAATATCAGTGACCTTTATTCTATCAGTCCCTTGGATAACCTTGTAAACTTCAGTAAAATCAAATCTTAACCATGTTTTCTCAAAAGGAAGTAAATGATCTTAACTCAGTAAGATAACCCTTCCATCATAGAAATTATCCAAGATGTCCTACTCTGAACCCTTTCCAATAAGGAAATATCCTTTATTAAACAAGACAGAAACACAATATTCTAAAAGAGGCCTAACTAGTGATTTGTGTAACTAATTACTCTTTGCACATGTAATCAATATACTTTACTACTGGCAAGGGAATATTGCCTTGGGCACTTGAATGACTTACATACCACTATGTCAAGATATTTTTTCTTCAGTCAAGCTACTGAGTGGGTTCCCATGTAATTAAATGTGATCCAAATTATGATAACCCTTGCTCTTACCATAATAAAAGGTAATTTGCTAACTATGTTTCCAACTTACTAGCTGATCCAAGTCATTCTGTAGAACTTAATGTTCTTAATAAACTTGTTTCGTCATCAGCAAACTCTGCTTTTTTACTAGCAATTTTCCTAACAATATTGTCAATGCAATTAGAAAAATTATATGCTCAATCATTGATTCTTGAAGCATGTCACCAATAACAAATGTCCAGATGCAGTTTGATTGGACTTCATTAATGACATTTTGCTTTCTTTACCTTATGTACTTAACTCATCTTGTTCCAACCCCCACTTATACTCTTTTCTTAGTAAATATTTTGTGTTGCATCTTACCAAAAGCCTTTAGAAAATCTAAGTGCACTAAATCTAAATTCAGACAAGTAACATCTACAGAAAAAAGTTAAGAGACTCCCAAGATAAGATTTTCCTTTAGTGAATCTAAGTTGGTTTTCTTTTATAATATTTTACCAAATGATTTTACAATGCTTCTTTTACAAAACTTAGAGTTTTTTTTACACTACAGAAATAGTTTTCATTTTATCAACCAGATATTTCTCATAAGTCCTTTTAAATTGCAATTTCTTTTTTAGTCAAGTCCCTATAGTTCCATTAATCTTCCATTTAAACTTTGGTACATTCATATCCCTGACTTTTTCATTTATGTCCCAAGTAAGCCAACTGTGTTTGATATTCTGTTATTCTTTTTGGAATCATGCCCATCTCTTTATTGTTGTGTAAAATATTGGTTATATTTATTTATTCTTTTTTCATAAACTAGTCAAAAGTTTCCTTTCTCCATATGTCTTTACATTTTTAAGTTTTTTATTCCAACCACATATAATAATCACTACTGTGTTGGTACAGCATCACACTTCTTCTTTGACATCAATCGTATTACACATGTCTGAAAGCTATTTAGTATTGTAAAGAAATACAGGAACTAGACACTTTTGCCTAGTAATAGTATACAAAAAAAGAAATATTATGGGCAAGAAATAATTATTTGAATGCATCATGACAAAGATTTATAGTCAAGTGTTACTATTGAATGTGAAAATGGTCCATTTGACTCTAGAGTATAAACTGGGGAAAAAATAACCACAAAAAATAAAGTGTAGTTAGTGAGATATGAATTACATTTACAGTAGGCTGTACAATCAAAACTAAGCATTTGCAAGTTTTAATATATATATATATTTTATCTTAAAGCATTGTGGCCAACAACACCACTTTTATACCTACACTAGGCCTAACCAACTTAAATTTTACACTATTATTATTAATATTATCACTAATGCACAAAGACATTAAGCACTACTCATTCTTACTTTAGCCTATAACTGGGTGATACCTGACAAGCGCCAGCTATATTTCAAAAACTTAAAACTTTGTAATATCAAAAACAAAACTAAACTAAAGGAAAGCTAGAAGTAAAAGATTAACCCTTAAGTTACACTAAAAAAGAGGAGTCTAAAACTAAAAGTAGAACGATCTTGGTCAAATTAAAATTAATAGTGATAATAACAAATACAGAGTAATACTATTACTAATTAAATTTATAGTGACTAATAATAATCAATATTATTATTAATAATATAATAGTAATAATATTCACAGTATTAGTAATACTAATACCCTCCACCGTTACGTTATGGTCTAAATAATTAAAATGTGCATATTTTCATTACATAAGTATACGCTTAATGAAATAAACTGTAAAACAAAAGAAAATAAACAAACTCCTTACTTAAGTTTTCGTTTATAACAATAACAGAATAACTTCGTCGGTTTCGGTCTCTACTGTAATAACTAATATCCTTCTATTTGCCAGTCAGAGTTAATCGCGTAATTAGCGCCATCTCATGAGCATTATTACAAAGAAAATTAGTGAATATTAAATTGAGCACGAAAATAAATTCCTATTTCACGATATGTAAATCAAAAGGTAGAAACTTAGCAAACAGAATGTAATGGATCATTTAAAAGGAGTTTGATAATATTAACATTTAATATGGTAGAGGTTATAGATAAAAAGAAGGTAAAACTGCAGGACATTTTATTAATATAAGCTTATTGAAAAAAGGTATTTGTTTTCCTTATGATGATTTTTTTACTTTTCACTTTAAAAATATTGTTGCGTCAGCGAGTCACATGACACTGTGACGCAACGTTTCTAGAAC
>NW_013669547.1:0-1480 GCF_000517525.1 Limulus polyphemus | reverse complement strand
TTTCGTCACTTTAAACTTAACTACTTTTATAATACACGCTATAAATCACAGCGATTCACTATCTTGATAATTTCGCTCTCGACGAGTACAAAACACACTTTATTATTTTCCGTTGGCTTTCTCTGCCAGGCTTATATACTAAAGATAAGGGCATCTCGAACAAAACTCGGACTTCAGGTACGATACCAGCGCCACGTAACTTTCGCTATCATAACACTGTCCCTTCCTTATATAGCCACTTATATTAAACCAATAGATAATTAATAATAACTTGATTAAATGTACAGAATTTACAAACACAAAATTAAAATACAACAAAATCTCTTAATTTTACAGGACATTTCTTCTTTCGTACTGGTCTTCGTCTCATTGGTTTCTGCTTCACGTGGGATTCATCTGCTCCATCAGAAAATTTCCCATTATTGGTAGCAGTCACATTAGTGGTAGTAACGTCATTAACGGCTTCACTGTTTTCCCACTCAAAACGGGGTAGAGTTTCTTCTTCAACAGTGGTTGTTTCAGGTGACACGTCTTCAGCAGCATCATTTGTTCTGTTGTTCACTTCGTTCCAACTGAAATGTCCTGGACCGTGATAACACCAAAGCATGTTGGCATGCGCCACCTTTGGCTTACCTCGCCTACAACATTTTATTTGGAAAGTCACGCCTGAGAGACGATCCACTATGTCATATGGGCCTTCCCATGGAGAAAACAACTTAGGATACTTCCCTTTGGTCTTCTTGGGATTATACAACCATACCATGTCTCCTGGTATAAAGTTAACTTCAGTAGATTTGTTATCATAACATAGTGTTGCGTCAGAGAGGTCACGTGACTCGTATCACGCCACACGTTTTCTAGAAATATCCTGTTCCTTTAAGAATGCCCTAGCATTTACTGGATATGTGTTAGTCTTGTATATATATATATATAAGACGGTCACAACGTGACGGGACAACACTGTAGTGAATAATTAAACTACAGTCAGAGAGTGTGTAATTGAACTCGAGCACGTAAGACGTTCGTTGCGAATTACAGCGCGACTGGTGAAATTAAGTGTATCGTAAATGTGTATTCGGAGAGAATAAACCAGTTTTATTTAAGAAAGGACTTGTGTCGCTAAAGTTTGAAAGAATTTACGAAAAATTAACTAACGAACAGAGACGTAACAAATTGGTGTCAGAGAGTGAGATAAAAAAAAATGGAAACGAGAAGCGGCAAATCAAACTACAGCTTAGCAAATTTGATGGCAGCAATACAAAAACAAGAAAAGAAATAAGAAGAACGAGAAGAGAAATTACAACACTTATTAGAGGAAAAAGAAAAGACACAAGAAGAATGAGAAGAGAAATTACAAAAGTTGTTAAAGGAAAAAGAAAAGAAACAAGAAGAGAGACAACAGCTGTTGCAAGAAAAACTGCAACAGTGGCAGCTCGAACAACAAAATAAACAAGAAGAGAGATTACAGCAGCTGTTGGAA
>NW_013669546.1:101202-104032 GCF_000517525.1 Limulus polyphemus | reverse complement strand
CCTGGTGAACATGTCACTGTTGTTAAATCCGAATCTGATAATACTGTATTAACAACAGTAAAATGTATTTTTTTTAATGTGTGTGTGCATTTGATTTATTCTTCATCCCAGTTTAGGTGTTTATTTTTTGTAAGTGAATTTAACAAAATTTTCCACCTGGTAGGAATATTTTGTAAGGTATATGCATAGCATAGTATAGCATATGTATATATATATGCTTCGTAATATATGAAGTGAACACAAAATGAAAAGTTGAACTTGTGGTTGAAGGATACACTACTTCCTTCTTCACTATAGTTATTTTATCCTTTATGATAAAAAGTCCAGGTTGCACATATGTAATGGAGATTTATCAAGTTCTACCTGTTTGAATAAAGAGTTATACCATCAAAATATTCATCACCAAAGAGAGAAGACATTGTTAAAAGTTGTTAAAAATTGTTTCATTGATTAAATGAAGATTCCCCAGCAGATTTGGCTATTGCAAATGATCCATAGTGATCTGCAATGGAAAAAAAAAAAAGCTCAAAGCTTTTGTTCCCAAGCGTACTTACATCCCAACTTTTTAAGAAAAAGACCAATTCAAGAAAGCTGTAGCAAAATCAGTTGATTAGTAGATTACAGTAAGAATTGTTGATAAAAGTTTCAATTTCCATTTTGCTACTTTTAAAGGAGTAGTCACTCCAGAAAATTTGGTTTGTCTAATACCAGAACATACTTGAAGAGATTCACAGACATCCAAGAAATAAGCCACAGTGGGCAAGAAGATATACTTTATACTCTTTAAAGTGATGCTCAGCAGACTGTTGTTCATTTTATCTTTTCAAATGAGTTTTTGGAAATAACTGACTACATGCAATTATTTTTCTAAAAGATGCATGGAAAGAAAAGTGGGTTCAAACTAATTGTACAGTTTTCTAGGCATGAGGAAAAATGTGATGTCAAGATATATTCCAGAATCATTGTTACTTTAAAAAACTTGAAATACAAATCAAAACTCTACCTCAGTTCCAAATGGTAATCAGAATCTTTTTTGAAAAATACAAACAAGCCTTTGTACATAAATGGTTTGCAAAACCTAATTTTTTCGAATACTAGATACCATTAAGTGATACTAAAATCTCCCAGTTATTTTGAAGTTAAAGTAGCCTCTCTTTTTTTGTTTGATTTATATTCATATCTTAAAAACTTTTAGCACAGCTATATGTACTTTTTCTCTGTACATTTTCATAAATCCAAGAAACTTTATATATTGTACCTGTTTAATTTATATCAAAATTTAAATTCATTGATATGTTTGCAGATAGTTCAAAACTTAAGTTATCATCAGAAACTGAACTTTGTGGAATTTTAATAATATTTGACAGGTTTGCTAGTTCAAAGTCGGGCCGCATCTACCTCCATACAGATGTTCGTTTAATCATCTTCAGGAAAAGTGATGTTGATGCAGCCACCATTCATGGAGATAAACCTTATGAACTTAGATCTTTCATACAAGAGCCTTTAAATCCTAAATTTTCTCCTCAAAAATAATAATAGTACTTTCTAGCTTGATTGTTTTCATGATTTTATAAGAGAAAAATATTGTGTTTTGTACATATTTCTGTATATATATATACATTTGTATTTGTTATGTAGGACTCTGTCTTTGTAGACAGCATGCTGTGAACATGTTAGAGGTGTGTTTTTACAAAAAACATATAATGATGATAATCCATAATTTATTGTATTTGTAGATCAGTCCCAATAAAGGTATGGCTGGTAGAAAAGTGTCTCTCAATGCTTCTCAGTTTTGATATTTCTTTTATTTCATCTCATCTCATAATGTGTATCATAATATAGTGGTGTAATCTGGGACAGAAATTTATATACAAATTGTATAGAAAGTAATGTTTTGTAGCAATAAAGCATTAAATAGCTATCATAGAACAAATTATTTTTTGTATTACTTACCACTATTATTTGAATAACAAATACTTGGAACCTTTAACACTTTTCCTTCAACAGATCATATGAAAAAAAGAGTTTTTTTCTAAGATTATTATTTTTCAACTTTTCCACAAGAGTTGTTCAGTGGTTAGTGGGGGTGAACTGTGACTCAGAGATTCCATGGTTTGTGCCTCAATAACTGTAAAGAAAATGTACTCCGTTCGTTTGAGCTGTGGGTGCATTATAAGAGTGACAGTCAACTCCCATTATTCATTTAGAGAGTAACTCGCGAGTTAGCAGAAAGTGATGTTGACTAGCTAACTTCCTTTTGGTCTATCACTTCAAAATTAAAAACATCCAGCACAGATAGCTCTTGAGTAGCTCTACAGTGAAATTCAACACCCAACACTTGTTCATTTGTACTACATTCTAAAGTGAACGTAATAGATACCGATTATGCATAACTTTCTTTATTTTTGCCCTTCATAACCTCGCACAAACTAAAGCATTCCACCTTTCAAACTTGTCTTATTCAACACTAACGTAAGTTGTTGTTGATTCAGTATAAATCACATAATTAGCAGGGTCAGCTCAAGATATAAATAACTCCATCATAAATGTGTATACTACAACAAAGCCTAACCATTTAAACTTTCACACTTATAATTTTATTCAACTTCACCAAAAGTTATGCCAATCGTTATAGGATATACATGACTTTATCCTAATATTACATGCTCCAACACAAGTCTAAGTATTTATCACACATCAGAGATGTAGGAGTATCTGTTATCTCTAACTTTTCTTAAGGTATCTTTTCGCTTTTACGAAATGATCACCTTTCGTTTTTAAATATATACACCTGGAAAAAGTTAAGCACCCCAAATATTTTTAAGGATTG
>NW_013669546.1:98864-100294 GCF_000517525.1 Limulus polyphemus | reverse complement strand
AGTGAATCAAAACAATTAGAATTTGTCAAATAGCACAAAAGGTTATATAAAAACAGTCTCTCCTATTGTTTTGCGGACATATGATTGATTTATGTGTTTATATAACTTACAGCATTATATATTAATATATGCTTACTTAAATCATTATGTATTTTAGTTTTATAGTATTAGATAGATTTAATATTAGATTCTTTAAATTGTAGTAACTACACTGACAAATGTGATAGCCATGGTACATGAAGCTTTGCATGTGACAGTTCTGCTTCAGTATTGAGTAATTTACTAAGTAAACGCAACGTTATCAGGTGTTCTTGGGATAAAGCCCTATAACAGCGAGGATACCTAAGCAATAACCTAAAACATAGTGGTCATAAAGGCTTTTTGTAGTCTGCCTATCACTCGTGATTAACATTAATTCTTATTATTTGTAATTCTCTCGGTAATATATTCGTATTCAGTTTAGTACTAATATAAGTAGTATCGCGTAGTTAGTGGTACGTATATATATTTCATTGAAAATGGAAGTTAGGTTTTGAATATAAGATAATTACCCAACATTGTAAAATTTAGCGCTACACCTATAACTAGAGTTGAATCCAGACTCTTAAGAAAATACAGCTGTGCAGTAAAAAAATAAGTTATTCATTCATTTTTCTATCGTGTAAGGATTTTTTACAAATCGGGAAGAAAAAAACTCTTACTTAGATGAAATTATTATTTCGTTTACCATAATGAACATTTTGTATTATTATGTTTGTTAAGAAAAATACAAATAAACTGAAGAAAAGGGAATAACATTGATGTCAAACGAATATGCATCCTCATTCATCCTGATTTATGTGTGTGTGTGTGAAATCTACGTCTTTTATGTATTACGTTATGACGTTTGGTGAAAAATCTGTACGTGATGGAGAAAATGGATATCATTTTCAGATTCAGCATACAGGAATTACTGTAGAACATGTAAAAATTTCAAGACAATAAAACCATCGCAGGCCTGTGTTATTTAAGAAAATTAAACAGCTGCTTTCCAGTCACATCAAAGGTAAAAACTTCATAATCCTTTTAATCAACACCAGGAACATATTTTCGTTTACTTA
This sequence comes from Limulus polyphemus, assembly GCF_000517525.1. Taxonomy (NCBI): domain Eukaryota; kingdom Metazoa; phylum Arthropoda; class Merostomata; order Xiphosura; family Limulidae; genus Limulus; species Limulus polyphemus. Next base: position 99,194 of record NW_013669546.1, on the reverse strand, counting down.
TGTACGTCTCACGTTAACAGTTACAGAAAGAAGAAAAAAAGTTTATTCCAGCACTATACGTTGGTGTAATTAAAACTATGAGCAGTTGATCGGCTTTCTTGTTATTCTAATGTAACCACTTTATTTTCACATGTTGGTTTGTTTCAGAGATGTTTGATAAGTTCCAGAAGCATGAGCAGGTGATTAGGGCGCTTCCAATCTGCGAATCCCCGTCACACCAAACATGCTCGCCCTTTCAGCCGTGGGGGCATTATAATGTGACGGTCAATCCTACTATTCGTTGGTAAAATAGTAGCCCAAGACTGGGCAGCGGGTGGTGATGACTAGCTG
>NW_013669546.1:94401-98601 GCF_000517525.1 Limulus polyphemus | reverse complement strand
TTTGAGCGAAATTCATAACAATCCAAAACAAGTTCCAGAAATATTCATGATTCAAACTTTGTGATCTGCCCTACATTTATCTCATCATAGTTCTGCACTAGTTTCTTCGTTATTGGTGAGAAAGATACCAATTAGAATTCCTTTAATTTTTTATTTGTTGATATAGTTTTTGTCAAATATTTTCATACGCCTGAATTTTGGAGACAGAAATTATATTTTAAGCCATCAGAACTCCGTGTTTCAAAATCTAACACAATAATACTTTACAAAATTGCAATAATTACTTATTGTACATATTATCGTTGTACCTGCACCGCCTATTGTATTAACTGGGAGGAAATGTTTGTTCATAGGACTAATTTATTTTTCCCCCACGTGACCTAGTTACGACGCACATCTCGAAAATGTATTCGTCTGCTTTTCACCACAAGAGTCACGTACTTTTCGCCATATTTATTTAGCACTTCCTTTTCTATAATTATATCACACTTATTTGTATTTCTTCCATTGCATTGCTTTATTTACACTTTCTTATTACAGATTGCTACCAAACAACAAGTAGTTTTAAAAAGCCTTAAAAACGTGTATGTTGTTTTGGAATGAGAGAGATAAATAACATGAAGGTTAAAGAAACATTAAAATAAATTACCTAGAAACTTGTCTTTAAGGGGCAATTGCATATTTTGTGAAATAAATAAAAAAAGAAATATCAATGAAAGTTGAGTCACATAATCTGCAGGACAGTTATGAAACTCTGTTTTTTAAGTTAATTGTTATAGGCACGTTGCATAATGACAGTATATAACTACATCATGTGTAGATTTGCAAATATTCTATTCTACAAAGCCAGAATTCCGCATTTCAAGCGTACAGAAAGTGCAGATTTATTTTACCTGGACACATGTAAATAGTAGATGGTTTGCTTTTATTACTTCATCCATTGACACCTACGGTGGGATGCACATGTAGCCGAGGTGTACTCACAATGGTTTTTTGGAATTTCACATTCATTTATGGAGATATCTCAATAAAAAGGTGCAATTTGACATGCACGCATATACATAAAAAACGAAGCTCACGACTGGTGCAGTTATTTTTGAAATCCAATAGTAAATAAGTGGTAAAATATCAGTTTAAATTGGATTAATTTTTGTAAAAATAAGCAGCAGTTGATCCTATTACTATTAAGATTATGTTTAAAAGCTTGTAGTTACCCCTAAATGCTTACCACTTTTAGATAGTATAGTATTAAAGATGTCATATCGCAAAACTTAATATCATCCTTCAAAGTTACTTTATGGATGCCTCGCGGTGGTTCAGCGATAAGTTTGAGGGCTTATAACTCTAAAAATCGGGTTTCGATACCCACAATGGGCAAAGCACAGATAGCACATTGTGTAGCTTTGTGCATAACAAACCAAACAAACTTTATGGACATAAAATATTTAAGTTTAAGTGCGTTAGGACAGTATGTTACCCCCCGTGACACAACTATACTGTATGTCTGCGGACTTACAACGCTAGAAATCTGGTTTCGATACCCGTAGTGGACCATTTGTGTAGCTTTGTGGTTAACTACAAACAAATACAGTATGTTTTTGTTTATGTTTTAATTTGTGGAAACATGATTTTTCTAGACCAAGACTTTTACGAATTTTATATTGTAGCCTTAATACAACAGTACCCAAAACTAATGTTACGTATCCGTTCGTTAGTTGATTTTCCGTAACTTCGTTCCCATGAAACTTTAGCGACACAAGTCCTTTCTTAATACAACTGGTTTATTCTTTCTGAATATAACTTTACCGATACACTTATTTTCAACAGTCGCTCTATAACAAACGCTATAACAACGAACGTTAACCTCAACAATACTTTCTGACTGCAGTTCAATTACTCACTACCTACACACAATGTCACGTCACGCCGTGACCATCTTATACATACCAGGCAACCCACAATCTAACAAATGCTAGAGCATTCCCGAAGGAACAGGATAGTTCTAGAAAACGGGTTGCGTGATACTAGTCACGTGATCTCGCTGACGCAACACTAATAAGAATTTTGGTGTAGCTCTTAAGATAGTTCACATAATATTGTTAATAGTAAGGTCAATTAATGTTTTTACAAAAAATTAGAATAAAGCTTCACCACTTATTTATTGCCAGTTGTGAACAAATATTTGTACCAGAAGAAAGTTGAAACTTTTTTCCCCTCAGATTGCCCATTTTTATTGAGATATGTTTATAAACGAATGAGATACTCAGAAAAAAAAAGGAACCATGATTAGTTGTATATGCTACCTTAAAATTGATATTATGCGCATTTATGTTTCATAATGATGTACATGCAAAATATAAATGTCAGCACAGGTGTAAATTTTCCAGGGGAACATGCCCCCACATTGTTTTTCAAAAAAAAGGAAAATACTTTTTATCATTGTCCTCATGCATCTCCTAGAAAATGTCCTCCTCCTCAACTTTTAAATCCAATGTTACGCCAATGAATGTCAGAGTAATGAGAATAAGCTTGTTGAAATATTACATGGCAATACACATGTACGATCTTTACCGTACATAATGTTCTACGGCTTCCTGATCAAGAACACAATACAGAATAGCGTTTTAGTGAGTAATTGGATAATTCAGATTACTAGACATCTACCCTTTACGTGGAAGTCTTCTTTCTTCTGGCGTAAGACCTAAACACGAGAAGAACCTGAGTCAGCGTAAGCCCCTTGTTTGAAGCATCATGGGCGGGAAAATGTTAAGACGTCGGTCTCAAGGTTAGTTCCCGAATGTCGATACATCAGAACTGAATTTCACCTAAATGTAGCTTTGTATATATTTTATTCTTGTACAAATATTCTTGTAATTTCAGTTCTTATGGTGTTCATAATTAATGCGTAAGTAAAGTAGAAAAGTATTATGCAAAGGCACCAAATTTGATGTGGTGTAAAGCACTCTTCCATATCTAATGAGTATCTGCATAAAACCTGGTGCCGTAGCAAGCAAGCTTCCAGTTCTAATGGCTGCCTGCATAAATCCTGGCGGTTATGGCACTCAACTCGCTGTTTGCGGGTCGCGGGATCGAAACACTTTACCGAACATACTCGCCCTTTCAGCCGTGGGAGCGTTAAAATGTGACGGTCAATCCCACTATTCGTTGGTAAAAAATATCCTAAGAGTTCGTGGTTGGTGGTGTCGACTAGCTGCCTTCCCTCTAGAGTCTAGTCTATCTCTGCTAAATTAGGGACGATTAGCGCAGACAACTCTCGAGTAGCTTTGCACAAAATTATAAACAAACCAAACCTAGTGTTGTGACAAACAATTTTCCAGTTCTAATGAGTCTCTTAGAACTGCTGCCTGGCATATAATTGTATGTGTTTCTGTTATTTATATTTTAAATGACGCGTTACATTACTTGTTTTACCCATACTCTGTATCGAATATTACTTTTGTACTTTCACTTGCAAACAAAAAAGATTAGAAATTAGTTTTGTTGCAGTTAAACAATGAGAAATGAATTGTTTATATGTCTAGATATAATTTTTCATTAAAATACCTAAAATAAGATAAAAATGTTTATTGTTTGACTATTTTTTAAGTCATCCAGAAAGAAAGAAACTGCGTTGATAGTGTTATTTCGAACTTTTATTAATCATTAGTTACACTGCAATAGAAACATCTTTAACACCCAGATGTGCGCAGCCTTTCATATCAGCTGTCAGAAAGTGAGGAATTATTTTATCACCACTTCACATTCATAAAATATAGATGTGAATTCAGTGTGTGCGTGCGCGCGCAAGTTTGTATAAAAATTGTAAGAATAGACCATTCCAAGCTTTTACTTGTTAAACAAATGTTTAAACAACTCTATTCAATTATAGAGATTTATTGAATTTCATAATTTCGATTTGAACCTTGTCCAGTATTGATTCTATGTAATCTGCCTTTATCAGAGGTTGAATTATACATTTCTAGGTGTGAGGGTCGGTATACAACCAAAACCTCGAGGGGAAACACTGATTACTTAGACTATGACTGTATTTCTATGAAAACCTGTATTAATATGTGTAAATATACTTAAATGTGTAGCTGATTCATATGTACTCTGCATTGAGAAGTAACAAATACTATTATACTATTGTTACGTATCTGCTCGTTTGATAATTTCCGGTATAAATTCTTTCCGAGGAAC
>NW_013669546.1:67323-93427 GCF_000517525.1 Limulus polyphemus | reverse complement strand
ACCAGGAGACAAGATGTGGTTGTATAATCCCAGGAAGACCAAAGGGAAGTCTCCTAAGTTGTCTTCTCCATGGGCAGGCCCATATGACATAGTGGATCGTCTCTCAGACGTGACTGTCCGAATAAAATGTGGTCGGTGAGGTAAGCCAAAGGTGGTGCATGCCAACAGGCTTTGGTATTATCACGGTCCAGGACATTTCAGTTGGAACGAAGTGAATAATGGAACAAAAGACGCCGCTGAAGACGTGTCATCTGGAAAAGCCACTGTCGAAGAAGAAACTCTACTCGGTTTTGAAAAGGGAAACAGTGAAGCCCTTGATGAAGTTACTACCACTGATGTGACTGTCACCGATAATAGGACAATTCTTGATGGAGCAGATGAACCTCACGTGAAGCAGAAGCTAACGAGACAGAGATCAGTACGGAAGAAGATACGTCCCGTAAAATTAAGAGACTTTGTTGAATTTTAATTTTGTGTTTGTAAATTCTGTACATTTATTTAAGTTATTGTTAATTATATATTGGTTTAATTTAAGTGGCTATTGTTCGGGACGAACAATACTAGGGAAGGGGCAGTGACTCTGGTAACACGTGATGAGTTTCTAGAAGGATCGGGGAACATCAGTTACTCATTTTAATTAGTTTTGACCTACGAGAAAGAGGTGGCCTAGTGGTTAGAGTGCTCGGATTGTAAATCTGAGGATTTATGGTTCGCAACCTGATGCTGCATAAAAAAAGCGCTTTAGGGGCTTATTTGTGCTAAAAGAGTAATTGTCAGTTCCCCATTTGGTCAGGCAATAAAAAGTGTATATCACAAGAGTCAGCGGTCAATAAATGTTGACTAGATGTCTTCTCTCTAGTGTATCAGTCTAAAATAAGGAATGATTATGCGTAGATAATTCTAATAATGGTTTTATGCAAAATTCTGAAACAAACTTTTATGTACGCAATTTTATGAAAGATTGTCGTTATGGTGTCGGTGCTATTTTTTAAGCGTAAAACTACACAATGGACTATATGCGATCGTGAGGAATCAAACCCTGGATTTTAGCATTGTAACTCCGTCATTTTAATTTCTGAATTCTTGACTGTGTCTGTATTCTTAGTTTGTTTTTTTTTCCGAACGTTAAACGAAATCATATTTTCTAAGTAGCTTCCGAAAGTTGGATATATTTTTTCTATTGAAATATTCAAAAATTCGTAAATAAACTTTAGCGACACAAGTCCTTTCTTAAATAAAACTGGTTTATTCTTTCCGAATACAACTCTACAATACACTTAATTTCAACAGTCGCTCTATAACAACACTATAATTCACGTCTCACGAGGCCAACAATATTTTGTCCGCATACATTCAATTACTCATTACCTCTGTTGTCCCGTCACGTTGTGAACGTCTTATATATACAAGACTAACACATATCTAGTAAATGATAGGGCATTTTTGAAGGAACAGGATATTTCTAGAAAACGGGTGGCGTGATACTAGTCACGTGATCTCGCTGACGCAACAATATATTTCTAGTTAGTCCAAAAGTAGGCTATGATTTTCCCCGCTTCTATCACATATTGGCAAGTCGGAAAGAATTTACGGAAAAATTAACTAACGACTGGAGGCGTAACAATATTATTATCTGTTAGCTTTAAATATCACCTACGTTTATATTTTTTTATAAATAGAAATTAAATATTTCATGCTAGTAGGATCACGATTTAAAATCCCAACAATTAATAATCTAGAATAAATAATAAGACCATCGACAAATATTACATTATTGGATATATACTGTTCGACTTCTATATGACTAAAGGTTTGTTTTACATCTTTGGTGTTATGGTGAATTCTGCTTTTTTGTTTGTGGTACACAGCAGATAAATCAGAAAGAAAATGTTGTCGTAGCTACTGGCCACGTTGGTTCCAAATGTAATAATGTTTGTAAATGAAAATTATAATGTAGAAACTTTCGATTCTGAAATAAAAACAGCTTAATTGTAGCTTTTTTTATGCCAAATATATTTATCGTTACAGATTTCGGATCGCAGGGTCTAAGGTTTACACAGAAATGCTGCTAAATACGCTCCGGCTTTCAGCTATGGACGCGTTATAAAAGGACTTGTGTCGCTAAAGTTTAGTCGGAAAGTTCAATTATTCGGTTGAAAGTCAGCAGTGTTTTTTTTTGGCGGCAGAAGCCTGTTCACTGGCTGTCTTCTTTTTGATCAGAAGTTAAAAAATTAGAAACGGCTATATTATACATGTCGTTGAGGTTCAAAATGCCGATAACCTTTGTTGGAATTAAAATCTATTTTTCTAGACTACTTGACCAAGATCAAATAAGACTTGTCAAACACTTGATATGACTATGGTAAGATGATGTGACCATTGTAGTTTTATAGTTTATGCTATTTATTCAAACAGTAATACTATAACCAGGACCTCTCAGAACTTCATAGAGGCCCGGGCTACTTCCATCTTTTGGCTATGATAACAAAAATGATGACACGTGAAAACAAAATAAGACAAACATTAGCCCAAAAGAAAAGTGAAACATAATTTGAATATTTAATTTGTTGCAGCTCTATGCGGAGAGTGTGTGTCACATTTTGGTCTGATTGGGAGGCACATAAAAACAAGTCGCAAAAATTAACAAATGCAAAAAAGCAACAACAAAAGGTGTCTAAATTTGAGGCCCTCTTTGAACTTGAGGTCCAGGCTAAATGTCCCCCCCCCCCTCTAATTGGCCCTAATTATAAGAACCTGAGTTTCAACACAAAGACAGGATACCCGATCCCTTTCGAATGGTGGACCTCTCTTCTTCAGGGGCAAATTGGGAAACTACCTAAAATATAACAATTGTCATATTATTAAAAACTAAGCAGTTACCACGACCCATAATGTGGTGATAGTTCTGGCTCTGCACCGGGTAATGATTGAATTCGGATGAAACACGCTTGTATTCTCAACTACCTCTTTACTGGTCTGTTTAACAAATACGTCTCTCCATCAACAAAATGTGCTATTACAGAGGCGTCGGAACATGGGGTGCTGTAGCATCACCACTTTTACATATTTGACTTATATAGCAACTATAAATTATATTAGTAAATTTATTTTCAGGGGAACATGCCCCCAGACCCCTATAGATTGAACTGTCTTGGGCAGCAGTAGAGCTCCTTTTAGCAGCCCCTTGTACTTTCAATCTCTCGTTGTAAAATCTGTATGTCTTACCAAGCAGGGTTCGGCATGGCCGGGTGGTTAGGGCGCTCGACTCGCAATCTGTGGATCGTGGGTTCGAATCCCCGTTACACCAAACATGCTCGCCCTTTCAGCCATGGGGTTGTTATAATGTGACGGACAATCCCACTATTCGTTGGTTAAAGAGTAGCCCAAGAGTTGGCGGTGATGACTAGCTTCCTTCCTTTTAGTCTTACACTGCTAAATTATGGACGGCTAGCGCAGATAGCCCTCGTGTAGCTTTGCGCGAAATCCGTAACAAACAAACAAACAACTAGCCAAGCATACCCCCCCAACTTTGCAACTCCTTCCTACATTAGTATATTAATGACATGTGCAATTTGTCAGCTTTTGTATTAGAATTAATAACGCAAGTTTTGAATTGGCCTATTGTGCACATGGTCGACATGGATCTTTCGACATATTCAGTTATAGTGCACTACACTACTGACCTCTATTTGTATCAAGCCAGTTGTATTTTGCTTGATAAGATTACACAGGCCTGCGATAGTTTTATTGTCTTGAAAGTTTTACATGTTCTATAGTAATTCCTGTTCGCTGAATCCGAAAATGATATCCATTTTTCTCCATCACGTACAGACTTTTCACAAAACGTCATAACGCAATACATAAAAGAAAGACCACAACAAGTAGTTTTGAGACTAAAAGAAGTAGATTTTACAAAAAAATCTGGATGAATGAGGATGCATATTCGTTTGACATCAGTGTTCTTCCGTTTTGTTCAGTTTGTTTGTATTTTGTTTAACAAACATAATAATATAAAATGTTCTTTATAGTAAACGAAATAATAATTTGATCTAAATAATAACTTTTTTTTCTTCCCGATTATGAAAATGAATATAATTTTCGAAATCCGCGTATCTGAATTATGGAAAATCCGTTATTAAAACCAAAACAGCTTTCATGAAGTTTAAATTCGCAGGCCTATGTAGTTATTAACAGTGATGTAGCGCTAAATTTCACAGTGCTGAGTAATTATCTTGTATTTAAAATCAAATTTCCATTTTATATAAAAAGTATACGTATCACTAATTATGTGATACTTGGCATGCCCTGGTGATTAGGACGCTAGATTCGCAACATGCTTTATAACGTGACGGTCAATCCCATTATTCGTTGGTTAAAAATATTCCAAGAGTTAGTGGTGAGTAGTCTTGACCAGTTGCATTTCCTCTTGTTTATCACTTCAAAACTAGGGACAGCTAACGCAGTTAGTGTTCGAGTAGCTTTGCGCGAAATTAAACAAATAAACAACCATCCAACATAGGAATAGAAACATGTAGAATTTCGTTAGAAAATATTAAGTTATATTACAGGTGATTTCAACCAGGTTTTACTCAGCTCAGACCCAAAAAGTCAAATTTGGGAGTTTTTTTATTTTTGTTAATGAAATTTGAATGGTGAAAGAAACTGACAGTTCTTTCTTCTGATATTGTCAAAACTATTCTTGACGTAAATATTCGTGGTTCACAGTTCATTAGTGACGAAATGTCGATAACTAAATAAGAAAGCTGGGGTCAGAGGTGTGCTACTGATAAGCGACCTCCTGCTTTTTCATTGGCTGAAGGGACAACCATGTGAAGCACAGCCAAAGAAATCGTGATTCACGTATGATAAGGCGACCGTGGATAGTCGAGAAATATAAACCTGTTGTCGTCAGTTGATCGTATTTGAACAGTGCATTCGATATAAGTGTGTAATCATTATGAATGAGGTAACCGAAACGTTTTCTTCGTGAAAAATCCAGTGCTTTTCTGAATTAGATTGCTATGTAAAATGTTGACTCCGCCCACTGCCTAAAAGAGGTAACACTGAGTATCACAGATAGATTGCTGTAAGTCTTGCTAATGAAATTTGAAAACAAATAGATGCATATTTTTCAAGTTAACGTTTACAATGATATCCACAAATAATATTTTAATTAGGTTAATTTTAGTAGGTAAGAATACAGTAAGTAAAATATAGCTATTTGTTATTTATTATTATTTGTATTAACGTATTTTGCGCACTATCACATGGTCAAATTTTACGTGCCTTCTTTTACTAAATCTAAATTGGTCGTTTTGAAATAACTGTCAATGATTTGGTGTAAATATTTATATCTTCATCATCAGGTAGGTCTTTAGAAGATTTAATTGCTCATTAGTTGTCAGAATATTTTACGTATTCATATTGTGATCGCACATTATATTTTCTTATTTGTTTTGTTCACAAAAATTATGAGTTGACCGCGTTATCTTGTGCAAAAATCACACCAATTGTCTCTTATACTGTTGCTGCCTAAAGGAAATCTAAAATACACTGGGTGCGAGTTTTGAAAAACTACTGCGCATGCGTTAATTCACATGTACTTAGTTTTTCTCTGTACCTCTTTGTAAATAGCGTTGCTTTTTCATAGTTTAATGATTTCGAAGCAATCCTACTTATTCCGTCAGATATAATTTAGTGTAAATTGACCTGTAAGGTTGGTAGGTTTTGTGGTGCCTGTTGATTGAAGTCTGTATATAATATTGGATCTCAACTAGGGAGAGAATGAGGGGACCACCAGGTGTTCTGTAATTATTATTTACGTAATATTGCAGTAACTTTTGATGCGAGACGCGAAAAACCAATAAATGTTTTTATAACAGCGCTTACAAGTAACAAAAAAGTTGAATCAACTGACTAGTGTTTAGAATCAGTAGTTTTACATTAAAAGGCGATATATCAAGGAAATATGTGGCACAAATTACAAAATATTGTTATTTAATAAATCATTCTTTGGTTAATTTTAAGTTAACAATAATATTTTTGTATTATCTCATATTACCATTTGATATTAGTTAGAACGCAGGTATACTACATGTTTTCTACCCCGTTATTTAATACAAAATTTCCCCAAAATGTTCGTGGATAGACTGTATGGGGCCCGGCATGGCCAGGTGGTTAGGTCACTTGACTCGCAATCTGAGGGTCGCGGGTTCGAATTTCCGTCTCACCAAACATGCTCACACTTTCAGCCGTGGGGGCATTATAATGTGACAGCCAATCCCACTATTCATTGGTAAAAAAGTAGCCCAAGAGTTGGCGTTGGGTAGTGATGACTAGCTGCCTTCCCTCTAGACTTTCATTGGTAAATTAGTGACAGCTAATGCAGATAACCCTCGAGTAGCTTTGCGTTAAATTCAACAAACAAGCCAATAATGTGTGTAGTTTTAACATAGAATGTTGTCAACTAAGCTCATTTCACCATAGTTACCTATTGTTCTGAATCATCTATCTATAGTATCGCATGTGTCTTTTATGGGATTTCTGTAAATTTATCACAGTATATAAATACAGACAGGGGGCCTTGCCACTGAAGGGTCAGGTGATAGTTGAGGGATATAACCTCACTTTTTTTACAAATGGAATGAACAGTACTAATGTTAATAGCACATGCATCCTGAAAAGAACATCATTGTTCGTGTATATAATGCTATTTCTTCTCAGTATAGAACAGGTTTTCTCTACAGCTGAACAGATTCTTCTTCTTCCTCACAGAGATATCTGTAGGCACCGGTAAAGGTGCCATCTGTAACGAATATGCTTATTTTGATTGTATTGTATTGAAGAAAGATTGTGTTTTCACATTATTTTATATACATTCCAGTCTGTTTCTTTGCTTACAGTTCAGTAAGGCATAGGATTTAAAATTGCTATATGATATATTTCTGTTCGAAACCTTTTTATTTTGTGAATTATACCCAATTACAAAAGGAGAAATAACCTAAGAATACAAAAGAGTAAGTAGAAAAGAGACTACGGGATTTGTTTTTAAGAGTTTTCAGTTTTCTTGGTGAATATATTTCCCTGCATTCTTCTAAATTCTTGTGTTAGAATTTAAGGCTTTATGCTCTAGAAAATGGCATTTTTCACGAGTCAGAGGACTCATTACCAAGAAATAGAGTTATTCACTGAGAGTAGATGCTGTCAGAGAGTGTTTTTAGCTGTCGAAGAAGTCTTTTCCTGGACTTTAAACTTTTGGCAATGTTGAGAAGATCCGTGACTTATTAATTGCAGCTGCAGATTCGAGAAAAAGAACTATCAGAATCTAGTCCACCCAGAAACAATGATTCAGTTTTTCCCCTGAGGACTGACCTCAGTGTGTAGGAGGCATAGATGGATGAGGGTCATAACAGTGACGTGCAGTCTGGTGAGTCTGTGTCTCTGGTCAATGCCACATGAAACCAGCAGAAAGAGACTTGAAGTTTCACTGGTGGAGGACATCCACCAATCTGAGCTGTTTCATTAGTAGGTGAGACAACAAACATAATATGTTTAGATAGTAATGTATGGGTAGTTGTGAGCTTCTTTGTGAACGGATGTATACTGCCAAGGTGGCCGTGGATTAGAGATATGTGGACATAGAGAGCTGATGAATAACTTACATAGGGTAACTTGCCATTCTGTTGCCCAAGTGTATGAGTACTGAGTACAGCCAGTATATCGTACCCCTGATGTTTAGGGTGTCACAGCCTGGTGTTTGCCAAATGTGAGAGGTTTATACTGCAACCACAGGTCCCTGTAAGTGAGGCTAAAAATATATCTTTTCAAGTGATTCAAAACTTGATCTTGAGTTTGTATGGTCCAGCCCTTGATTCTAATGAGCATTTGAGCAAGACACAACTCTGGAAATGGGTTACAGTTGTGGCCCAAATAGTTTAATGTTTTGATCTGTAGAAAAGCGAGATATCCATCAGGTCAAGTTTGAGACTCAAAAGAGAGGTTCCACTAAGAGCTTGGCCCTTCGTGTGGACAAGCTGTGCCAATTACATTGGAAGGCATGACATGCAATGGCTTCTGCAGATTGTGAGGCTATCCTGGTAGACAACTTTGTTAAAGGGCTATTGAGGCATCACTTGGGTGTGAGAGACATTCTCACCCTGATGAAAGCAGTTTCTGCTGCAATAAGGTTCAGAGTTTTAACTTCCAATAAGTCCCAGGAGAGGAAGGATCCTCCATTAGCACTGGACAGACCTTCTCTCTGAAGAGACATATCACGCAGAGCTCAAACTATGCTGACATATCTGAAATGGATCTGGCAAAGGCTACCAGTCGTGCTGATGTCTCTAAAGTTGTCCCGACCAGTCCTCTATCCTCAGGCTGCCATAAAAGGGCCCTTGCAACAGATCATTATGCTGAGGTATAACTGCCAAGAGTAGACTGCTAAATGGACAAGACCAGAGAAGAAGACCAGCTTCAGAAACTGCAGGGTTAACATTTCAGTCAGAAGAGCAAGGCCACATCAAATGTGCAAGGCTCTTTGTATTTTCTTGTGCAGATATATACCATGTTTATAACCTTTGAAAATATACAAAGTTCTAGTTAAGTTCTATGTTGAAGGTGATATGTAAATTTATATGGTGTTTTGCTGTTTAATATAAAGAGTTATTATTTGTTTCTATACATTTTCGAATTTCACTTAAGGGTTATATTTTTAAATATTGTAATGATAGTATTGAATTTTTAAAGTGTTTTATTTTGGCATTTGGGTTATGTATTTGGGCATTTGAATATTGTCAATGGGTCTTTTGCGTGTATTTTTGAAAGTTTTGCTAATTATAAAGAGGGTTTTATAAAGTACTATGCCCATTTATCTGGATTAAAAGGGTTTGTTTTGCATTTTAGGTCCATTTTTCTTCGTTTTAAGTATATAACGTCAATTATATTATTTTGTATATCTCAATTTTTGTTTGTATTTTACCTTTAAAAAAGAATCTATTTTGTATTTCACGTACTTAACATTTTATGATCTGGAAATTTTATAGGATTTATATTGTATTTTCATCAGTGTTGTTATTTATTGTAAAATACTCATTGGTAGCATATTTTATTTCGTCCTTGAGTTGGATGACTTTTGATTATTGACTTTTTTGTAAAGTTATATTTTCTATTTCACTGGTCTGTGTTACAGCAACAAGAGTAAGTTACATTACTGTCTTTATCAACGCACAAGTTATTTAATTGGTTTTACGTTTTGAAGCTAGGGAAGGTTTGGCTTGTTTTGAATTTCACGCAAAGCTAAACGAGGACTATCTGTGCTAGCCGTCCCTAATTTAGCAGTAATAGACTAGAGGGAAGGCAGCTAGTTAACACCACCCACCGCCAGCTCTTGTGCTACTCTTTCACCAACAAACAGTGGAATTGACCATCACATTATATTGCCCTCACAACTGAAAAGGCAAACATGTTCGATGAAGGGGTTTCGAGCCCGCGATCCTCAGATTGCGACTCGAGCACCCTAACCAACAGCCATTAGGAAAGGCCAGAAGGTAAAAGGAAGAGGAAGGGTGTAGTATGAAGGCATATTGGTGTACTTTGGTGACAGATTTTCAAATCTGCCTTTGAAGGCATACTATACGTTTTCTACCCCCATATTCAAGAAGTAATTGTTCAAAATTTTCGCACATATAACGTATTTAATTTTGAAACAGAATTTTGGACAGGGAAATAACAAAGTTCGTTGTGCCCTAATTACCTAATTGTTTTGAGTCATTCACCTATGGTAGCACGTGTACCTTCTCCTGGAAAACGTTTTTTTTTTGAAAAGTATAACGTATTATTTGAAAGTAGACAGTGAACTTTTTATTGGGAGATCAGTTGATACTTTGAAGATACAACTTCACCTACTTTTCAAAAGAAATTATTAACGCTGACATAAATAGTGCCTGCGCCCTGAGAAGAACAGCATTATTGATTCGTGTGTATAATGCAATGCTTTCTCAATTTGGAACATATTTTTCTTTAAAGTTCAGCAGACTCTTTTTTTTCCTTACAGAAATATATTGAAACACCAGCAAAGGTACCTTCTCTAGTAAACACACTAACCTGAACTATTTTGTGTATTGAATAAGTAGTGTTTTTACATGACTTTATATTTTGTCTTTTTTTTTTGCTCATACCTCAGCCAAAGTCAGAATTTCAAGATCTGTTTCATGCTACATTTCTTTATCGAATATCATTTATTCTATGGATCCTACCCAATTACTCAAATGGAAATCAGTGAACTGAGAATGCCACAATTAGCTGTGGTTGAATAGTGTTTTCTGAATATGTTTATATGATTAAGTGCATACATAAAATAGTAAATGACGTATGAATAAGATTGTGTTAGTATTTGATTTTAAAAATGGGATGTATCAGTTGTGGTATAGAAATATGCCATGCACTTTTTATCTTCTTGTAATATAACAATATTTATTTTGACTCTATTCTTTATTCTGTATGTGTGCAAGTTTCACATAACATGTGGTAAAGAAAACCATTAAGTTCATCTCGTTCTAGCTACCTTTGTTTCTTTGTCATTCTCTAGGAGATAATACCTATTTTGCCTATGAGTGTGTTGCTTTATCGTTGCACGTTGGTTGTGCAATGATGTCGACAACTGTATCCTTCAATGGGAGTTCAGGTGGTAACCTATGGCCTCACCTATATTTGAATGAGAGGAACCATTCACGTGGACAGAAATAGTCGTTTTGGGTAAATGCAACGTTTCTTGTGACGTAAGGAACGTTGAATTTAAACACTCTGGTACACGATCTTGATTGAATAGCAAGTAGTCTGATGGAAAATCCAGTAAAAGTGACAGTCCAACGTCCAAAACAAATACATGCAAAATGTTTGTGTTTAGTGTTTTAATAAATATTTTCATTCCGTATTTTACTTTGTGTCCAATCTCTTTTTTCATTCTCATAACTCAGTTATTCTGAAATTTAGTATTATTGCATTATAATTATCCTGTTTGAACCTCCTATTATTCTGCAGACCTATCCCATTGCTCTTAAGTAAAATCAGTTTAACTTGAATATACCACACCCCTAACCCTAAATGGATATTATTTTCCTAGGTATTTTAATAATATATTTGCCAGCGAGTTTCATTTCCAAACCTTCTTGTGCTTGCTATATATTATTAGTAATACAGATTGTTCTGTTCTCCTTTCCTTTACACAATTTGACAACATTTTGCTTCGATTTTGTGCCCTAGGGTTTGAAATGCTGCCTTATATTTCTCTGTGTTTCTGACGTGATTATATACTAAAATATCGTGATTTGATGGCCTGTGACCACCAAAAACAAAAACAGACATCAAATAACATTTAATATGTTTACATTTCAGTAATTATACTAAAATAAATTAGCATGAAATAAAGTATTTAGGGAAAAGCATTAAAACGTCATATAACTTGCGTTTGCAAGATCGATGATGATTATATTTTAATGTGTTGTCGTTTTATCCCTTTCAAACAAGTAAAAAACATTACTGAATTGTTAGCCTAATTATTAAACAAAAATATAAATTTAAGGACATCATAATTTTTAAAAGACAAAGTAATGATTTTTTTTTACATCTCATCGTTTCTCATTTCATGATTTAAAAGTAAGTGACTTTTATAAGTTTTAGTGGAGGATGAAGCGATGGCTGGAAGAAAGTCAAGATTTGTGAGAGATGTAAATCTCTCTGTTTTAGTGCCAATATTTCACTAAGATATTTGAGATAAGTAAAGAATTCCTGGTTGAGCCAACTAACAAACTAAAAAAAAAAACATTTTGAGTATGTGAAACAAAATCTCAATTAAAATACACATCATTATTGTGCATGTTTTGTATACACATAATTTAATATTATTTTATATGTTGCTATTAAACAATTTTATCTTATCATACCTCTAAATTCTGTTTCGATGAATTACGAAACAAATAGTGAAATGAATATATTTTTTTGCTCACAACAAATATGCTTTAAGTATGTAACTAGCGTAAAAGCTAGTCAAAAATGGCGGGAAACTGCTAGAAACCAAAACTATTCCGTATAAAACTGGCAATACACAAAAGAAATATAAAATTTCCTTTCCAAGGAACATGCTACATATTGCTCCTTAATCCGCTACATATAAGTGAGCAAACATGCTACATATTGGTGCCTTTGGA
Organism: Limulus polyphemus; assembly: GCF_000517525.1. Classification (NCBI taxonomy): domain Eukaryota; kingdom Metazoa; phylum Arthropoda; class Merostomata; order Xiphosura; family Limulidae; genus Limulus; species Limulus polyphemus. The sequence goes on along the minus strand of NW_013669546.1, from coordinate 81,224 downwards.
TAAAAGAGTAAAAACTTACGATGACCATGGGATTGCATACACACCTGTTCTTCTTCTGAGGAAAAGTTGTCCTCTTCTTCCCTACACATAATTGACATCTTCAGTCTCTTTAAACAAAGGCTTTTTCGTAATAATTTCCAATCATAGATTTGCACCAATTTGACTTATTTTTCACATGCATTGATAGGCTGCGAATGCACTTCCGTGTCCTCAATCACTGAAGTCGTCCAGGCTTTCCTATTCGGATCCTACTTAGCTTGACGTCATAATGATGTGGTGTCACACACATAACGCCATGCCTGATCTTGTCCTGGAAACTCCCTCTTTGACAGGCTTTTATATAGCAGAAAATGTGCCGAAATTTAGGAGCTGTTTACGCCTATGTTAGCGGTTGAATTCAACTAAGATGGTGTTACGTCTCTGTTCGTTAGTTAATTTTCCGTAACTTCGTTCCGACGAAACTTTAGCGACACAAGTCATTTCATAAATAAAACTGGTTTATTCTTTCTGAATACAACTTTACCGATACACTTAATTTCAACACTCGCTCTATAACAAACGCTAGAACGTCTAACGTGCTCGTGCTCGACAATACTCAATTACACACTCTCTGACTGCAGTTCAATTACTCATTACCTACACACTGTCCCGTCACGTTGTGACCATCTTATATATACCAGTCTACCCCCAATCTAGTAATCTCCCGACAATTCACGAAGGTTCGAGAAAGAAGTGGCGTGATACTAGTCACGTGACCTCGCTGACGCAACAATGGGAACGGGCAATTAAAACAGAAAGTATTATAGGAGAAAAAGTGGAACTGGACTCGTGTAACTCACGAAGTTCGGAGAAATCGAGCGTGACCGATCGAAACTTGTCTTTCATGATTATGATGAAACACATTCTATAACCAGTCAAAGATTGTATTTTCAATTAAATTCAGCCTAATTATATCATTCATAAGAAAAAGAGAGGGATGAAACACGTGATAAGATGAAAAATATATACTGTTGTTAGCAGGGCCGGATTTGGATGAATAGAGGCCCTAGGCTATTCCGCTTGTGAGGCCCCTCACGACTAGAGGAAAATGGAAAAGAGTTTTAAACAAAATTCAGTAAAGCCGAGGATGATGACGGGTGTTTAAAATTCCGCAATTCACAATTCCTCCTCTAAAGGACATAAGATTTTAGTGTTAAATACCGTAGTGATTGAAAAAAAGCATAAATGTTAAAATTAAGATTGTGAAATTTTTTTGCAATAACCGAGCTTTGTAAACATTTTGTTGAATAAGCAGGAATTTTTAGGAAAATGAAATTGTAAATTTACTGTTATATTCTTTAAAAAACCTTGAGCTTACAAATTTTATTGGCTAGGAAGTGTTAATAAGATGATCATGACTACCTGACAGTGAGTGTGACACTTTTACATCCTACTATATGTTGTTGTTACGTCTCTGTTCGTTTGTTAATTTTCCGTAGAAATTGTTTCCGAAAAACTTCTGCCATACAAGTCCATTTTTAAATAAAACTTGTCTATTCTTTCTCAAAAACAACTTTGCAATACACTTAATTTCCACAGTCACTTTAACTTAAATGCATGCTATAATTCACAACGATTCACGCACTTTAATTACGGTCACTACCGCTCACTTGACTCAATTATCTGTCTCTATATCTCTCTATCTGCAATTATTACCTCCACTTTATTTGCCAGGTTTATATACTAAAATAGAGGGCGCCTAGAAAACAGTAGAGCTGCAAGGAACAGTCATGATCCTTCTAGAAACTCCAGGGCACATGCTTCCAGCGTCAGGTGACTTCCGCTGTCGTAACACTATGTTATGATAAGAGATCTACTGAAGTCAGCTTTGTACCAGGAGAAGATGTGTGGTTGTATAATCCCAGGAAGACCAAAGGGAAGTCTCCTAAGTTGTCTTATCCATGGGAAGGCCCATATGACATAGTGGATCGTCTCTCAGACGTGACTTTTCGAATAAAATGTGGTCGGCGAGGTAAGCCAAATTTGGTGCATGTGAACAGGCTTTGGCGTTATCACGGTCCAGGACATTTCAGTTGGAACGAATGACGCTGCTGAGGACGTGTCATCTGAAAAAGCCACTGTCGAAGAAGAAACTCTACCCGATTTTGAGAAGGGAAATAGTGAAGCCCTTAATGAAGTTACTACCACTGATATGACTGTTACCGATAATAGGACATTTCCTTGTGGAGCAGATGAACCCCACGTGAAGCAGAAGCCAACGAGACAGAGACCAGTACGGAAGAAGATACGTCCCGTAAAATTAAGAGACTTTGTTGAATTTTAATTTTTGTGTTTGTAAATTATGTACATTTAATTGAATTATTGATAATTATCTATTGGTTTAATGTCAGTGGCTATTGTTCGGGACGAACAATACTGAGGAAGGGGCAGTGTTACGACAGAGGAAGTCTCGCGACGCTGGGAGCATGTGCGCTGGAGTTTCTAGAAGGATCCTGACTTAGTGGGCAACCTCACGAACTTCCCAGCGTTTGCTAGACACCCTCTTTTTTTAGTATATAAGATGGAGATAGATATAGAGAAGTGAAGCGAGCAGTAGGCACCGTAAATAAAGTTTGTGAATCGCTGTGAATTATAAAGGCAACTTGGAAATCTTTTATAAATATTTATATTAGGTTTGTTCTATTCTTTTTGTCTTTTACCAACCAAAACACTTCGCTCCAAAGTGAAACGTCCTGGTATAAGACTTCTTTTGACCTGCGCGAGAGAAATTGAATATTTTTTTTAAAGTTTTAACATAGTAAAGCTGCTGTAAGAATTTAACAGGGATATACATATATGTATACACATAAGTCTTTCCTTTTTTGCCAATTCTCAAATAAAAAGGCTTTTAGTTATATCTCTTAATAGTGTAAATATATACTATGTTGTTGTTGGGCTTAGGATTCTTCTATAGGTGTCTGTGACTTGTTAGCGATAAATTCAACGATGAATAAACAGCACGCACTTCACTTGTTTTCAAAATATTATATATATTCAGAACAAGGTAACGTATGTACAATAAATTCTTCAACGCTATAGATATTATGGGCATATCATAAATACTATATATGTAGTTCTCTCCTTCTTCTCAAATATCCATTTATGCATATTCAATGGCTTTAGAGTTGCAGTTGACAAGCCAAACTATCTTCTCTATTTCTATAACAGTAGTGTTCTCTGTGACTCACTTACAGTTGTGGCGCGAGTTACCATAATCGTTTGGTTTTCTTTCTTCTGAAGATCCTCTGTTCCAATTGTCAAAGTGCACTCAGGGTGATTCAATTACTTTAGAACCACGCTTTGAAGGAATATAATCATTTTTTATCTTCTTTTCTATTGTTAGTTTCACTCTAACATATTAAACGTTAGGCCTATGCCAATCGTTAGGCCTATCACTTCTACAGTAGTTAACTTCACACCAACTTTATTCTCTTTAGCTATTATCTGTCTGCTGTTCCCGCTCGTCTCACGCTATTTATATCTTTATCACTTAATCGTCTGTCCACCTTCTATATTCTCGACGTCAATGAATTATTAACAAAACTTCCTACAATCGTCTGCTTTTAACTCTTGTTATAACAAACTAAACAACAATAAAATATTTGCTCACAAAAATAAATTAATCACTAATATCTAAATTAAACAGTCTTTTATACTATGACAGCTGCTAAGAATTATATATAATTAGACACATCATTTTAACTGGTTCAATACGGGTTTCCTGTAGAAATATACTACGCTACTATGAAAGTAATTAAGAGTGATTCTTTTAATCATTACCAGAGTCCATTAAATTATAAGATTTACAGTAATTACATTTGTATTTGTATTTGCTACAAGTTATTACACTTGCACACATCAAAACAAACTGGTTTATGGATATATCTACGCTAACAATTTACTCTAAAAAACACTTGGTCTACAAATTCTCAGTTTGCATAAATACATTACTGAAAGGCATTCTTAATTTAATAAACACCATATTCCGTTTTTCTCAGCATGGTACTCACAGTTGTTTTACCTGTTTATTTTCTTCTTTTGATTTTTTCTATAAATAGTGATTTATATGCACTCTGTAATATAGGGCTTTTAAATAAAAGTTGAAAATAACTTAAGAATTTAGTATTGGAATTTTTAAAAGTGAGCTACGGCTTATGCGCATGTGGGTTATATGTCCAGTTAGAGACCCCTTAAATTCAGGTATAATTGTCGCTAATTTTGAACTACTGGCCAAAGGAAAAGTAACCAGGAAGTAGCCCCCGCCGCCACAAGATATTCTTCGACTCTTTGAACCAAAATATGGACTGCATGCCCCATTTATAACGTACTAATAGCTGAAAGTAGAGAGTCTTCAACAGTATCACACCTAGAACATTGGGACTCTCGACATTCAGCCCGTGACGCTAACCATAGACCACGCCTGGCCCATGTAATTTAGGCATCAATCTTTTATCATTTTAATCTTATTTTTTTATTTTTTTGCTGCCCCTATTTTCACTTTATTCATCCTATCGGGTATTTAAAAAACATTTATGATTATCGTGATTTATTTTGCTGATTTGTCTTTTTTTTTGCAATCTCTGTGAGTCCGTACTCGACGTTTACTTGACAATGTAATTCATGCGTGAACTAAATTCAATTTAAGCTTGAGCCATTATTAAATCCGCATAATTGTGCATTTTGTGTTTTTGTTTTGCTAGTACATTTTATCAAATACAAAAATCAGTAGTAACAACATTTCAGGCTTGTGATTGAGAGTGTTAGGTATATGATAGAACATCTTAGATAAGAATAAATTTAGTTGTTATATGGAACTAGTTTGTGAAATAATCTGACTTTATTATATAAAGACCTGACAGCCTTCAATAACATCCACAAAATGATATCGACCCGCCTTGGGACATTTTGGATTTGGATCTGTGGTTTCATTGCATGTCTACATCCCAGTAGGTGGAGGGGTATTCGTGATCTGGTGGATAGACTATGCCTTTGGTGTTTTGCTGTTCGAAGTAGTAAGTATATCAATGATTTTTTTATTCTTGTTTTTTGTACGAACTGAGACACCTTTCTAAAACATGTAATAAGTCGATAGTGTGTTTTATGTTTTAAATCACTTTATGATATTTTTCACCCCCAGTTTATGCTGTTACCAGAACACTACTAAACATACAAGAAATTGTTACACAGCCTGCAAAGCAGTCCGATTGGTTTTGCATGAAAAAAAAGAAATTAATCTTTTACGTTTTAACAAAGGTTGTGCTGAATACGGTCTTTTTTAAGGTATAATAATGGGAAATAGTTCAACTTTGATTTATCTTAGGTGAAGAACAAATCATTAAATCCACAAACCCATGTTTAATATTCGTGTTTGCCAAAGACTACTAACAAGTACTTCACTATGAGTTACAATGTGCACTATAATGAGAGAAGGGGTCGAAACAAATGTGGAATACAAACTATATATAAAACATTTGAATAAAATTGCGCCGAAGCACAGTTTCTTCAATATGTTTGAGCATTAAAATATTGATAACAAGAGGGCACTCGGTAGAGCGCATTCCTCCGCCACGCAGCGTTAATCATATTCGGCTCTCAAAAATACGAAAATCTGTCGGTATGTCTGTCGTTATCAACAGATCATTTTTGGCAGGACAATAAGGAATATGTCCACCTAGTTTCATCAAAATTCGATCATTTTTGACTGAGTTATAGAGCAAAATAGCGTGAAAAATCGCTGCCTATGTTAACAGATGGGTATTTTTTGTTTTGTCGTGACCTTGACCCTCCAAAAACTTGACACTTCTAAGCTGGGTCATAATCCAATTGTATACCAGTTTTCGTCCAAATCCATTCAACTGTTTTCGAAAAATCTTGCTGACAAACACACAAACAATCACACACACAAGGGGTGAAAACATAACCTCCGTCCACCTTCGGTGATGGAGGTAATAACAAAATTTAGTTGAGTGAATAAGTCCACTATCAATCTTTCTACATTTATATTTGCATATCAAAACGGTAGTTGTATGACGATAAAAAAAAAACATTTAAATCAAAATTTGATCAGTTAATATAAAAGTTTTTATTGCGCGTATAATTCCTTGACATGAATAGCAATTTGTGTGTTTCTAGTTGTTCTCACGGCTTGGGAGTGGGTCATTCCTCGAGTTCATTACTATTTTAATTATAATATGAACGGAAAATTGAGCTACGCTCATAAGATTTCTTTAATGCCCGCTTAGCGTCGCAGCAGTAACATTTACTCACTCACTTAATGCAGTGGTTCTTCAAGGGTCCTCCAGGTGGTCCGAGGCTAGTCCAAAATGCAAGTCTCATCAAAAACAGCGCCATTCTTCCCATTAGTTCGGATGACTTTTTTGCGGCGGCTAGCAAAAGCAAATTAATATAGTAATGAATATGGACCTGTTCGATTAATTTCTACTGAGAACACATGACTGAGTCACTCACTATATATATATTTTTTTTCATATTAATATTAATATTTCCTTTTAATACGAGGTATTAAAAAAATATTAATTTTAGGTTAGTTGTTTCTATCAATTTTACTTAAACCCATTTTTGACTACATGCAAATGTAGTACAGTCTCTCACATTTGATCATTTTAAGATGGATGTGACTATGAATATGGAATATATAAAGCACTTTTATCTCAAAGTTTGAAGCAAGTACAGTTAGGTATTTAATGTTTCTTTTTACCGATAGATACGGTGCGCTAACTTCGTAAATAAATAATGATAAAAAATGGTCATAGACAAGATAGGTATTTGGTATCAGAAGAGTAACCTGACAATGGAAGCTTTTAAGTGAAGCTTCGTAATACTTTGCCCTTTAGACATGTAATATTTTTTTCTTAAACATGGGACAGTTTATTGACGTAAGTATGTAGTGATAAGTTAATTCTTCAGTATGTGCGAATTATCAAACAACGTAATCTGATGCTTTTGTCATGCCCAAACCTGTAATTTAAAAAAATATATATTATCATTAATTGTATTGTGTTCAATTTAAACATAGTTCACGAGTACTACTGATAAAAAGTGTTATTCAGATGTTATAATAGTTGTTCGTATGGAATCGGTTTTTTACACATTTTACTAAAGAGTAAAAAAACCTATAGAGCTCTATTACTAATTCATTTATGATCAGTTAGTTTGTTTGTTTGTTATGAATTTCGCGCAAAGCTACACGAGTGCTATCTGCGCTAGCCGTCCCTAATTTAGCAGTATAATACTAGAGGGAAGGCAGCTAGTCATCACCACTCACTGCCAACTCTTGGGCTATTCTTTCCCCAACAAATAGTGGGATTGACCGTCACATTATAATGCCCATACGGCTGAAAAGGACGAGCATGTTTGGTGTGACGGGGATTCGATTCGAACCCGCGACCTGCAAATTGCGAGTCGAGCGCTCTTAGCAGGTCGCGGGTTCAAATTCCTAGCACCGAACATGCTTGCCCTGTCAGCCGTGGGGGATTATAATATGCAGTTAATCCCACTATTCGTTGGTAAAGGTGTATCCCAAGAGTTGACGGTGGATGGTGTTGACTAGCTGCCTTCCCTCTAGTCTATCACTGCAAAATTAGGGACGACTAGCGCAAATAGCCCTCATGTATCTTTGAACGAAATATAAAACAAAACAAACCAAAAGTGATCTGCACATGAGCAGTGACGTCGTGCTAGATTTCGTCATAGTACGATTTGTAGTTCTAGAAGAAAGTTTCGACGTCTACGTCAATCTAGTACGAATGCATACAATAGGGGATATTCAATTATGGGTTCATTTCGAATGACAAGACATTTAATTTCTGTTGTTGAAAAAGGAGTACACTTTTGGCTAATAGGCCTAACGTTCACGTCGTCGTTAAAGTGATAAGAGATCGGCAGGCGGGGTTTTGGATAATTTGGGGTGATTCCACGTTTTACGAGTTCCTCTGTTAAACTATGAACATTAGCTCAACGAAAGTACAAATACTATGTTTCACACTGACAATATTTTCTTAACCACTTGTGAATACTATTTTGCGAGAATCGGACCATAATGATTATGACAAAAACAAAGTTCACTTCGTTACAAAATTTCATTATGAATTTATCATTCTTGATTTACGACAGTGGAACATTCATACAAACAAGTTCATTCATTGGTTTATATTGATTAAGCAGTTTCTTGATTAGAAGTGTTGCACATTAGGACAGTTTCTTGATACCAAATGTTTTTATGATGAGAAAAATAACTGAAGTATTTAGAAACTGGTTTAAAATAACAACACTGAAAATAAAAAGCTTCTACAGTTCTTTATTATGAAGACTTGAAACTGTCCTAAGAATTTCTAACCATCCCCTATATGCAGGGGTTTGAAAATCGATGGGGTACTTTATTTAGAGATCAGAACAAATTACATGTATATCTAATTCATTTATATGTAGGAGTATCTCTTGGATCAGGAGAGAAGCAGAGGATGCTTGAATGGGTCCACAGTAAAATCCCAAATCTTCAACCACCGACCAATTTTACATCGTGCTGGAAGGACGGCATCATGATATGCGCGCTTGTAGAGGAATTAATACCTGGGTCCTGTCCACGTTACGATCCTCTTAACTCTGAAAAATAGCTTGGCCAATGTTAAATTAGGACTGAAACTAGTAGAACAAGCAATTGGCATCAAACCGGTGGGTACCACGTTATCAAAAATTGTACAGTATTGTAAATACATAATTATTCCCAGTACTGCTGTCATAATCCGTCAAAGAGTAACACAATATTTCCAAGTTTTACATATAAAACCAACAAAGTGATCTTTATAGTACTTTTATAAAGCCTTTTGTTTTCAAAAGTGTAAAAGGTTGTATGTTATTCATGAATTAATCCCAAAATAATGAACTCCCAAACTATAAAAGCATTTTGAAATTTAACCCTGTTTCTACTTTAACTATTTTATTTAATTTTCTAAAGATTTGATAGATGTCTCGTAAAATTATAATGTTATAATTGTGACCAACAACACAAAAACGTATCTACTTGTCAGTACAGAAATATCATTAATGGGGGGGGGGATCATTAAGTTTGGTGTTTCATTTTTAATGCTAGAAATAATCAATTTAAAATAAATATTAAACTGAGATTTCACGTAAACTGAATATCAACATAGTTCGAATTGTTATAGTATTCTATCTTTCAGGGTGTAATGGCAGAAGAAATTGTAGAATGCCACTCAGGTACTGAAAGAAAGCTCTTTTGTTTACTCTCTCAAATGAAATTGGCAGCAGCAAAGTTGAAGATTAAAACAGTGCTGAAAAGACCAGTTATACAAGTGAATCAGCAGCTGGTTTTTGGGGAAGAACAGGATTGTATTGCTAAAGGGATGGGTTTAGCATTAGCAGTTCGTGGTCGTAAAGCAAGATTCAATATCTATTTGAAGTCAACGACTAATCTTAATATCGTGATTGAAATCAAAGGTCCCAAAGGTACCTACTGCACCGAACGAATTACAAATCGTTCTCCGAAACGAAAACGAAACGTCATTTCTACAACCAAGAAAGTTCATGATCTGTCTTCATCAAACGAATTTGGAAATGAAAGCAAACGCCAAAAGAATGATCAAATACCATTTGATTATGAAGTATTTCCAGGAAAACTTTCTTTGAGCTATACTCCACTTTGTACAGGAAAACACAGGTTAAGTATCATTTGGCAAGGTCAACATATCATGGGTAGTCCATACAATGTCAGTGTTGATGAATCAATTATCAATCATTCTTTGAAAACCAAAGTTCGACCTCCGAGAAGACTGTTACTTCCACAACGACTGAACGATATTCATATGCAGGATAGCTTTGATAGTTTCAAATGTTTAGAACAAAGTCCTATAAATCAATGCGAGTCTTGTAATCCTGAAAATTATGACAAAGATTCAAGTTCCCAAAAATTAGGCGGAGTAACTAAACGTCGCATTCTGAGACAAGTGGTATCTATCAATGGTCATGATGTTGTTGTTGAAGGGAATGAAAAGTTAACAGATGCTATTAAGTGTTTCCCAGAAGGAAAAAATAGCAAATGTTCTGATCTAAATGAGAGCTTGAAACATAGCAAAACTGATTCTGTAGCTAAACCAATTAAACAAAATAGTTTCCTCACTCGACAGTACAGTGTAGATTGTCAAGCTGTGCAAGCTTTTTTAGCAGAAGAATCTAGCGATTCTATAAGATTTATTCAGAAGGAAGACAATCACTCACCAAAAACGTTAGCAAATAAACAGGCTCTTCTATGCACCTCCAAAAGCCCAGGAAAGATACAAGAAGAATCATTAAAAAAAAAACAAGTTCTCAACTAGAACCATCGTTAAATGATGTTGAAACTAAATTATTTCTTCCAAAAAAAGAAGAAAATAAAGAAATTGTGACAAGTATTAATTTAACGACAGAGATAAATTCCAAAAATAACTGTATTTATGAACAAGCCATGGAAAAAGACCAGCAGATCACAGATTACTCTGATTTTAGCTCAGAAAAGAGCCATATCAAGGTTAATCAAGAAATCATTGATCTAAACTCTGTTTATAACGACAGAGTTACAGAAAATCTGAAGTCTGCAAAATGTGAGTTTCCACCGATAAATAAAAATTGTTCTCACGAAACCGAAACCGAATTGAAGGAGATCCAACTTTCTGTTAAACGAGATCAAAATGAACTTAATTTTTGTAAGCAATTTGACCCTAGCTTACCTCAAAATACAGAAACTCTGTCCAAAACACCAGAGAATGCTCAAAGTACAAAGAAAGTACAAGAAAAGTTCTCACACAATTCCAAAGTGGATGATATACTCAATTATTCAGAATCCCCAAACAAATACTCAGAATCCTCAGACTTGATTACGTCCGACACGAACGGATATCAAAAAGCACAAACTTTCTTGCATGATAACCAAACTATAGATAACGAAAAAATAAATGGGGCCTCAGGATTAGATCATCCCACTATAAGATCCAATGATATTCATGAGAATTGTTTAAAAGATGATGATATAAATAGACACATACATGATTTCCCCTTTTCAAAAGCTAAACAGTCAGAATTCTCTATGGATTTTAGCAAACAAGATCAATGTTTCACATACCAAAGTGGTTCAGATAGGAATATTTCAAATGTTACGACAAGTTGTTTCCCTGAAATTAATCCTATTTCCTTTCCTGAATCCTCTCCAGGTAGATACTGTAGTCAGGGGATGGTGAAGGATCGTGTACAGAAATGGGAAAATTCCTTTACGAGCAAACTAACAATAAATTTGCAAAATCCCAGCTATGGTGATAAAAGCATTAAATCTAATTCCCTGTCTGATTTGACGTCTAATAACCAAGACAGGGATAGTAAAACCCAACCTACCTTTTCTTCATTGCAATTGTATATTAAAGAACAAAATGCATTTGCACTGACGGAAAATATTAAAGATGACACCAAGCTGACTCCTTTAAAGAGCAAATTTAGAACAGAAAAAAAAGAATCTCAGGTTTTTAGCCAGAACTCTACAAATTTTGATGAGAAGGACAGATACAAACCCAGCAAACTAGCTTCAGACGAAGCAACAGAAGTATTTCATCACGAAGAAGATAAAACAGAAAATAAGACAGAGTTTGAGGAAAGACAGTGGAAAATAGAGCAAGGTATGAAGTTTGAAACAAAATAAGTTTATTTCCAAAACGAAGCTTTATTTATTTCTTCGATGTACATGTATATTTATCCTCCAATGTCTCGTCTGTGGTTGTGTTTCTCAATAATAGTGTTGTCTTTTTTCTTCTTGTTTTTATTCGCTTCCCTGTTCAACCAAATGTTTGTTTATAAGCTAAAACAACATCATATTTATTGGATTTCGCCAAACTTAGTGCACTTCTTCTCATATTCCACACTTTAAAAAAAGAATTGCACGCGTCTAATATTTCTAAACAACGTATTCGCCAGATTGGCTTGGATAATCAGTAATATACTCGTACATTTATTCTGTTTACAGCCAGGTCAGTTTGTCAGCAGCAGAAATCAGATACACGTGAATCAACTTTCCAAAAAGGGAAACCCTTCCCCAATAATATTTCGTGTTGTAATTGTCGAACCAAAACCACTGTGGACATAGGAGTTCAAGTTGAAACTGGAGACTTCATTGTGAAAGAGCAACAGGCGGCCGTTCCAAGCCTTTCGACGGTTCCTACGTATAAGGTAGACACAAGTAACTACTCTGTCAGCAAAATAAATTCTGGATACCAGAGCTCTAGCTCAGGCTATGGGGGCAAATCCTTCTCTTCAGCTCCTCTGTCTAGTTTTGGTTCTACATCTCAGATTTCAATATTTGGAGGTCAGGATTCAGATGTTACTGAAGACAGTAATAACGGTGAACCCAACCAGACTAATGTAGGTGTTACTCTAATTCAATGGAATAAAAAAAGTCGAGACAGAAGTAACAGTGAACCCAAAAATCATATGGGAGCATATAACAATTTTGACAAAATTATTCAAGAAAAGAAGACAATAATGAATTGTAACTGCAATTCTCAAGTGAAAAGAAACCCACTTTTTAATAAATCTTACCCTATTATGTTAGATGAAGAAAACTGTTTGGGGGAAGGTCATCGTCAATATTTCTTTGAAGAAGAAACAGAAAGTTCTAAGGGATTCATTGATGACGAAATTCCAGATTACGCAACGTTGGTGTTGGGTGACTACGTCTCGTTTACAGGTCTTGTAGATTCGGATAGACCTATTTCACATCAGGAACTCACTGCATTAGATTGTAAAGAAGAAAACAACAATGACAACAGCACGTCTGGCGAGAAATATGAAACCCATATACTTCTCCCGAGACCAGAAAAATGTAGAGCATTTGGAGCTGGAGTGTACTATGGTCAAGTTGGAGTAAAAAATCATTTTCAGGTGAGAAGAGACGCAACTACAACAAACAAGGGGAATTAAAGTAACACTTTAAGGGATCTTAAGAATGTGAATTTATTTTTCATAAATAGTTTTTAATTAGGATTATTTTATCAATTATCTGAATATTGGAAACAGATGAAAAAGTTGAAATGCACTAAACTAATATCGAACTTAAGATTAATCATTTCTTTCGGACTCTTCAGCACAGGTATTTCGGTTAAAACAATCTAGTGGCTTGACATTCTAATACAGTAATGACTCACATATTGAAATTTTATAAATAAAAAACAAAGTATCAATTTCCAAATCATATACACAAAATATTATTTAAATTTTAATAACACTGTCCTATGTCATATATAATTACACTGTATTGAAAGTTCTTGTAACAAAATACTCAAGTGTTTTGTTTAACTAATAATACAACGTTAAAATCCTTTCTTATAAATGAAGAAAAAAGTCATTGTTAGAAAAAATGTCTTTTATTGAACCAGAGTAAATACTTATTTTTCAACAAATATTATTTGTTAAATGTATTTTATTATACAATAGTTGTTACGTATTGATAAGTTGAAATAATCCAAAGCCGCGTTAAATAATTTAACTTTTATTAGTTGAACTGTACCCTGGATTTAGTGTTTAGTTTGTTTGTTTTTGGAAATTCGCGCAAAGCTACACGAGGGCTATCTGCGCTAGCCGTCCCTAATTTAGCAGTGTAAGACTCTTGGGCTACTCTTTTACCAACGAATAGTGGGATTGACCGCCACATTATAACGCCCCCACGACTGAAAAGGCGAGTATGTTTGGTGGTATGCGGATTCGAACCCGCGACCCTCAGATTGTGAGTCGAGCGCCTTATCCACCTGGCCATGCCGGGCCTTAGTGTTTAGAAATAGGCCTATATTTTATTTAATTCACGCTATTTG
>NW_013669546.1:62982-66323 GCF_000517525.1 Limulus polyphemus | reverse complement strand
GTATATATATATATATATATATACATTGGCAAGATTACCTATGTATAATACATTATTTAAAGGGTTATACAGCTTCGATAATGATTACAATATATAATACAAGCTGTACAAATCACTTTATCACAAAATTGTATAGTACATTAAAGTACAAATGTGCCGACAAATGTTATAAACCCTTATGATATGGATAATCTTCAAACCATATCCTCACAATAAATAAATTGCAATCTAACGGCCTTATGTTCTATTTTTCTTTTCTTTCTTTCTCCTTTTCTGTCTTTTTCTTTCTCGTTCCTTCCGTCTGTTTTTTTCTTTCTTTCTTTCTCTCCTTCTTTGTCTTTTCTTTCTCTGGTTAGACTTTCCGACCAACTGGCCGGTATGACAAGCTTTGCAAAATGTCTTGCTTAACTCTAGCCAAACGAAATATGTATCTCATAATTTTGTCACCTATCTTGTTGACACCTAAATGATCTTCCATGGGGAGTTCATGGGCAACTTTCAATACTTCAGAAAAACATGCTTTGGGAACGATTTTATGAACACTAGCCCAGTCCTCTGAAGCTGGCACATCTGGTGGTCTCCACTTCCTCATAAGTACACCATTTTTGAAAAAAATAACCATTTGGTATTTTCTCCAGTTCATCTTTTGGGGAGTGCATGTTTAAATAGTGAAGTAATCTACAAATCTTTTTTCTCGTTCAGTGATCAGTTTACTTTTAGTAAATGGAACTTCACTAGGTGAATCAGATCCTTCACGTCCATCGTTATCACTCACGGGGGTATTGTCAGTAGGACGATCCTTCACAAGATCCCTGTCGGATCCAAAAAATGTCTGATACAAATCTATAATATCATCCTCTGAATCCAAGTCTATCCTTTGTTTTTGGCTTAATTTCTTAGCTTGAGCTCGAGTCACAGAACACGAGGGAAACACATCAGGATTCTCCTCAACTACAACATCATCCTTAGATGAAACAGTGATCGGCTCATTAACCATTTTAGTTTCGGCAACAACCTTTCTCCTACCCAAATATTTCCCAACAACAACGATACACCCTTAATTGGCAGAGTAGGTCTTACTCCAACCACAACTGGTCCCGAAACTAGCTCTGATGCTAAATAAATATTATGAAGAGGAGCATTAACAAAGCTACCCTCAATACCCTGAACAATAACAGACTCGTCAGTGGCAGAATTCGAATCTGAAGGCAATACACCTTCTAAAAACAATGATTGAGTCGCCCCAGTCAATCCAAACAACGTTCATATTAAAAATAAATACATAATGATAAATTCGTTACACAGTGTCACTACATACTTGAATACTATGGCACAAACAGTTTTATCACGGTCTAGTAGATATGAATTGATTTTGAAAAGCCTTATGTACAACATATGATAAATACTTTAATTGCGCCAATTCTTGTGAATCGTATAAACCTGAAACACTGTTCAACAGTTCTTGCATTACACGCACACACTAACTTCAATACATTACAGTGCTTTTGTCGACTGTTTCATTGTAAAAGGCTGCTTTAAGTCTCTTGGTTTTTAGAACAGTGAAAGATCTTAACAGCTTAATATTCACAATAGCATTTTCAAAATGTTTTAATAAACTGGCAACGACTGTTTTAACCAGGAGTTACTTTTTAATAGTGAAGAACAAGCCGCTAAATGCATTTTGGTGATAATCATATTAAACCTAAAAATTACCAGCGTTTTTGTAACGATGTTGACACTATCTTCCCAGGTGAAAACAGGAGAAGCCGGAAAAGGAAGCCTGACAGTGAGTATACAAGGTCCAGGCAGACATGATGTTCTAGAGACAACGGTTACTTACATAGGAGATGATATGTATGAAATTATGTACGAAGTTTCGGATCCCGGTTACTACATTATCTCTGTGAAGTGGTGTGAATGGAATATTCTAGAGAGCCCATTTATATGTAAAGTTACTTATTAGAACCGTCATAACCAGTGTCGATAAACATAGCCATTCTTTATAAGTTGAAAATAACCATATTTTAGTTACGAATATATAAGTACAAATCTTAAAAAAAAGTGTTAATTATATTATTCTAAAACTTGGCACGGATAAGTTCTCACAAGGTATATGTATCGTTGTTTACACACTACAATATTACTATACAACTTGTGTATCTGTATATGTTGTGTATAACCTTAGTTCATTCAGTAAACAAGTACACAGTTAAATAATATATTCAGATAAATTTTTCTATACTGGTATCTCGTTTAACGCTGATATTTTACTACTAAGTATTAGCTCGCTTTATCAGAATTTAATGATAACCTTTTTTGTTTTGAAAATCACTGTAAGCTTGAAAGTGTACAAATGTGACAACACAAGGAAGTTATGCTGAAACAACAAAAGATAATTTAAGAATGGTATTTACTTGTTGTTTTTTTTTCATGTGAAAGATATGTAATTATAACACTTAATACCCATAAAATAAACGTTAAAAACAACTGTACTTTGCTTTCTTTGAAGCAATTAAAAATTATGTTTAGCATATTATATGATAATGTTTTTCTTACACTTCA
Source organism: Limulus polyphemus (assembly GCF_000517525.1). Classification (NCBI taxonomy): domain Eukaryota; kingdom Metazoa; phylum Arthropoda; class Merostomata; order Xiphosura; family Limulidae; genus Limulus; species Limulus polyphemus. Next base: position 63,761 of record NW_013669546.1, on the reverse strand, counting down.
AGCTCTCTTAAAATAAAAAGAGTTATACATATGTTAAAAATGTTGGGTGATTTAATTATTTGTTTGGTATTTTGTGTTATAAAGAATTTTGATCATTTTGAAAAAATACCAAAATAAAGTTGCCACAATATTCAATGAAAAGCTCAAAAAGTCTTTGCAGATAACATCTGTGTATGAGTGGGCAATATATCAATTTCTGTGCTGAGAAATTTTCAATCAACACCTTTCACCCTCATCATGTTATGAGCACAAAAACTGGAAAGGTTTCCTCTTCTCTAGTTCAAGATTTGGTTTATAAAAAGCTAAAGTTTAGTGCAATATAACCTGCCTAAAAATTTTCCTCTAAAAAAAACTCACTAATTATCATTAAAAAAAATTAAACCAGAGACAGGTAGTTTTCAAACTGTAGAAACAGATTTTAACTAAAACCAAATCATATAAATAATGTTTGGTGAACTCTATTCAGGAAAAGGTAGACTTAAAAATATAAAATATTTGTTACATAAAGGGGCCAACATAGTAATGTAACCATTTTTGTTTTTGTTTAAAAAAATACATTTAAAGAAACCAATAGAGTGGATAAGTTTAAAACTAAATTAGATAGTACTATTGAAACCTTTGATGTTATTTTGCTAAAATCTACCCCATTGCACAATAAAACTACAAGCCTATTTAGAACTAAATATTCATAGTAATCTCTCAGAAACTAGTGTAAATACATTTCTTGAAAAACCATCATCTGAATGTCACTAATGCCAGATATATATATATATATATAT
>NW_013669546.1:45293-62707 GCF_000517525.1 Limulus polyphemus | reverse complement strand
CAGGGCAACTTCTGGATACCATTTTCTTCCTACCACTTTTGGGTGTTTCTAGCAGTGTGACACGGTGCTCCATCTTCCTGGAACAACGTTGTGTTCTTGTCCACCCGAGGAATAAAGTGGCACGAGTCCTTCCTCCAATATATCGACGTATTTCGCAAAATTTATGTTGCCAACGCACTCCACTAAGCTCGATCTCCCAACAACCCAAACAGCTCCCCAAACCATCACGCTGAAACCACCATGCTTCACAGTTGGCTGCAATCTGTTGAGCCAAAACTCTTGGTGAGGCATTCTCCAGACCCATATCCTTCCACTGGCCGAAAACTGAGCGAATCTTGATTCGTCTGAGAACAATACGGTCTTCCAAAAGTCCAGAGGCTTGGTCATCATATCACTTGCCCACTTCTTTCGTCTGACTATGTTGGCAGGTCTTAATAAGGGCTTCTGTCTAGCTGCTCTGCAACGATAACCCAATCTGTGGAGAATCCGTTGAACAGATTTCGGGCTCATCCCACCAACTTTGGCCACTTCTGCAGTCTTTAATCTAGGATCCATTTCGATGCTCCTCTTGACAGCGCTTTTTGTCCTCTCTGATGGACCCGGACGCTGCTCAGTTGTTTCCTTGCCATGTTTCTTGAACTGCACGATGATTCTGTTGATTGTCGAAAGCAGGATTCCCAAATTCTGCTAAATTTGCCGCTGACTTATTCCACCATCTGTTTGACCAACTATCCTTCCTCTAACAAAATCTGACAATTCAAGAGAACCTTGAGTTCTAAGGCATGTTGTAGCACAAGATAATTAGTGTGCGAACCATTTTCATTCATATAGTGCTCTGTGAACACAAATTAGTTAGCATAAATCAGTTAAATGACGAAAAATTAGGTGTCTATTTACTTGTGACCACTCAGTGTATATATATGCGTGTGTGTGTGTGTGTCGATTATTTTTCAGACAAGCTATACTAAGTGATTGCTAGAAATAAAAAAACATATACACACACATCAAATTTTGCACTGAATACATAACTTTATTAACAGCATACACTGAGTTCTCTTTTGTAATTGGAAAAACCAGAGAAAATGGCTGTAATTTAAATTTGAAAACTATTTTATCACAATAAGCTACTTATTTTACCAGTTTGATAAAATAAGGGAAATATTTGCTTTATAAGCACAATTAGCATGATTAATTTTTCCCAGCTGCCATAACAGAGTATTCAATGTGTAAGACATACCTGTTTTACCACTTTAGCATGTGGTACTAATTAGTGCAAGGCCAGTTATAATAAATAATAAAATAGATTACTTCAACTACAATTAAAATAAGTTAACGTATTCCTGAGGAAAAACCCGAGGATGATAATGATGTAAGAGCATCCAAATCTTGGTCCACCTGATTGTTCTTTAGCTCTTGTAAAGTATGCATGAACATGGTCCACTCGTCACTCTTGGGAGTTGCCAGTTGCTGTCCAGAAATAAATTATTTTATTTATTTCACAAATTTCCTGATCAAGAGAGTGATGCTTTAAAACTAATTTGCATATGACACAGTGAAATTTGCCAAAACCCAATTTAGGTCTTTAATAAAAAGATGGTAACTAATTAAAGTAAGAAACCCACTTCTGATCAAAGCTAGTAAATCATTGATGAACGGACTCAAAAAAGAAGTTTTTTTAGTTACTTTTCAAAGAATTAGGTCAGCACTACTGAAATCAACCACAACTATGTTGGCCATGACTTACAGTAATACCAACCACAACTATGTTGGTCATAATGGTACTGTGCATTGTATTTAAAGCATTCTTGATAAAAGTGCACAAGTTATGCTTTGAAATGCATACGTGGGAAAAACTGTTCGTAGAAAAATTACTTTAACAACAAAGATCGCAATATAAAAAGGCATTCAAAAACAGGTAATATAAAAGAATGCGAGTTACCTGTTGTAATATTTAAAATCAAATCTCAATGTTCTTAAATGTGGTATTATGATGTTAATGTGGTCTTTAAAATTACATTACCATTATAACAAATTTACTGATTTGACCCAAGGATTGTTGTTCTCAACTCTTTAACATATAATAACTACCAAATATTTCAAAGTTCTTAAGAAATATTTAGTTTAAATAAGTTGGCTGAAAGCATGATCAGTAACTTTGCAGTGACGTCTAAATTAATAATTTAATTATTACTGTTTATTTTTTAAGTTTCAAAGCTATATAAAAGCTACCTGGGTATAACTTTCCCTAATTTTTGAAATAATAAACTAGAATGCTGAAGTCATGAGTACCCACAGCAAACTCTTGGGCTACTTGTTTGATCAAATAGTGCAATTTGACCATTACTCTTATGAAGCACTAATGGCTCAAAGTGCAGAGTGTATTTTTGCAGTAACAGGTTGCAAACCATGAACCTTCAGATTCATAATTCAGGCAAGCTAACCAGTGGGTCATGCCTGACCCAAGTTATTAGTCTGTAAATAAAGCTATACAAGAAAGTTTTGTAAAAAAAAAAAAAAACATCAAATGTGACAAAAATAACCAACTAAGCGAAATTAGCATTCCCAATTATTACAGTGTTTTAAAAAAAAACTGAATTTGTGATTCAATAACCTAATAAAAAATTGCAATAACTTACCAATGTTTTAAAAATAATGAATTTTTATAGAATATTGTCTTTTATAAGGACTTGCCAACTTTCTACAAGTTAAAACTATTTCTTTACAACAGACCTGGCTTGGAAAACTTTAAAAATCAACTGAAATTGAAATATATTTAGAATCAGTAATTATGAACATTTTCAGGTATGCTTTAAGTAAAAACAAAAAAAACATTATTTTGCCTTAATCTACTGTTATATATTAATACCATAAATAGAGTTTGCTTTTCAAAATAAACAAAACTTTTAAATTCAACACTTACCTCTCCAACATCATAGATCCAAATTTTGCCAGCATCATCACCAACAACCACCTGGTGACCAGCAGGGGCCCACATCACACGGTTTAAAGCTGGACTTCCATCAAGAACTACACTGGCTGTTGGAAGCTAGTCAAAAAAATGTCATGGTGCAGTTAAACTATTTAAATACAACTCAATACTAAAATGCATATAAGATTATTTTATTATATTTACTAGTAGGACTTTGTTTCAGTAGAACTTCTTACTCTAAAAATCTCACGCCAGTAGCATAGGAAACACGAACAGGCCTTTTTAATGTATTGCAGTAAAAATGCATCAAAATTATAAAAATTACTCTCAGGAAAAGAAGAATATGTGAAATGTAATCCAGAATTCTAAGGCAATCCCTGGACCCCGGCTGTAATTAGTGTTCCTGTGGCACACATTCCCTTATTAACTTATAGAAATTATAAAATTAGGAATGATATACATCATTGTGAAACCACTGTTATTCTTACAATTTTGGAGCAATAATACATATTCACGAAAGTTTATTAATCTATAAACCATAGATAAAGAAAAACATTATTCTAATTTGTTTATTACATATACAGATAATCTTTGTAAAATAAAAATAAAAAAGCATTCACCCACTTCTGTGTCATTATTTAGGTTCCACAAGTCAAGTCTACCCATGCCATCAACACAAGCAAACAAGGCTGGATGTATAGGTGACCAACTCACATCATACACATAGTCTCCATTGTCTTCAAATGAGTACACTGGCTTGCTTTCCTACAGAAAAAAAATATTATGCTTCTGTCAATGACTGTGCATATGTAAAAACAACTGTCTTACAAAGAGTATTTTGACAAGTAATATCAATTGTGAATGAATAAACAATTATTAAATCACACAAATGAAATAATACTTCTATTTTGAAGCCTTTATCCAAAACACCTAACTTCAGTACTAAAGTAATGCATAGGATATTTTTTTAATTTTAGTCAGATTTTTAGCACATGTTCACCAATAGCATTATTTTGATGAAGTTTAGTGTAAATCTGATTTACATTGCACAAAACTTCATTAAATGATTTGTGTGGAATTTGTTGGGGGAAAAGGCTTACAAGTTATTTAAATTCCATGAACTAAGGATACATCATAACTATGTCACAAACATTCATATATATATATAAATTTTTTACATCGTTTCCATCAAGAAATATTAAATAAAAGTTAAAGAGAGAATTGAAAAATTTACAAAAATGTTATAATACACTAAATTTTTTTTGTTATTCACATAGAACAGATTGTACAAAATATATTTCAACTAGTCAATACTTGGCCCTGACATAATTAAATAATTAAAATAAAAGAGAAAAAAACTACAGTTGGAAAACACTAACATGGACCAAACTAACATTTAATGAATATAAGTGTATTAAAAAAAAAAGATACCTTGATTTTCTCTTTAGAGTTATCCATTAACAAATATCATTCAGGACATATATAACCTTTCCACAAGGGCCTCCTGAAGTTTGCAGGAGCCTGACTGGGGAAGGATACTTGTGCAACAATACATATGGTAACTCTGAGCTTTCTTAACGTATCCTCACAAAAACCATTAAGATTTGTTAAAGATCATAAATATCTTGTACATAAAGAATGACATTATTTTAATTGTAGAAGTCTTTCTACTAAAAATATATATATATCTATATTATTCATCTATTGTAGTTATTTCACTCAATCTCTGAATAGTTTAAGTGCAAGGTGTTTTTTTTTGTTTGAAGTTAAGCACAAAGCTACACAATGAGCTATCTGTGCTCTGCCTACCACGGGTATCAAAACCCGGTTTCTAGCGTTGTAAGTCCGCAGACATACCGCTGTGCCACTGGGGGGCAAGTGCAAGGTGATTTTCATTTTAAGTATAAAAATACTATTCTTCATCTTACAGTTTGAGTTTTATTTGCATAACCTCTAAAACATATCAAAAGTTTTTGTAAGGTAAATGTTTATATTTCATTTTCCTTATCATATCACTAATTGCAATGATGTTTTTAAAAATTAAGAAATAGTAACATGTACATACCTTTTAATTTTTCGTGGAATATCTATATAAATCTTCCTTTGGTTATATTCATAATTTCAGGTCTTTTCTTTTTCACAAATCGTTAATTTTTAATGCTTTCTTTCTTTTCCTGTCCTTTACTGTTTATTATTCATCTTGACATAAGTCAACAGTGCCCTCAAGACATATTACAGTATCTCTAGAAGAGGTGCATAAGCCTTTGGCAAAATTTTCACGCACTCGCTCAATATCATAAAATTTGAAAATTGAGGCAAAGTTTGAGATATATATAAAAAATATTTAGATCTTTCAATTATGCATTCTAAGACATAAATAATACATAATTAACTAAAATATAAAAGTAAAACTTAAATACAATTTAATTTTTTCTCTAACTGTAACATATTTAGGTAAGAAACAACCACAAGTGCTATTGGGGACAAAGCAGCCAACAATACTACTAGCAGTTACATTTACCCGATAACGAGAGCATCAATTTCAAAATAACTATTATTGGGTTACAGTGTAAAATTAGCTCTTTCTAATGGTTATCTACACTTGCATCAAATAAGTACATGTGGCTTGTAAATCCCAAGTATGATGATGATGTACCATCGTAAAGCAGTGGTTCTCAACTGTGGATCGGTACTGGTCTGTGGATGTTTTTGTCAGTCTGCAGAAATGTACAATGAGGGAAAAAAGTATTGCAAAAGATTGAATTTTTGAGAAATTTTCTAATTTGCACAGATGTTAAGAATAAACAGAAAGTGTTGTTTCCATCTTAGTTCACTGTAAGATAAGTGAATCTCTCTTCAAAGCTTCTTGAAGAAGTTATATTAAAAAAAAAACTCTTGCTAATTCTTAGTTAACTAGCACATTATCCTTTCATTATTGTCAACAGCTGGATCACGAACTATAAGATTTTTACAAGGATTTTATTGGTTTGTAGAGTGAAAGAAGTTGGGAATTATTGTCACAGAACACACTACATCCAAAGTGGTAAGAACAAGTAATGTGTGAAAATGGTCTTGGCCAGGATAAAGCCTGGACCTGAATCTCATCAAGACAGACTCCAAGGTCTCAATACACTTAAATGTGGTATGCAAGAGTGGTGATCTATTTAGGACTTCTACCAATGGTTAGTAGCAAATGTTAGTAAGAGAGTCCAGGTTATGATTAATATTGCAGGTGGGCTTACTCCCTATTAGAACTGGGCTCTAGTGGTTGACAAATAATAATTTTGTTTTTAATTATAAGAGACAAAAAAAGAAAAAAAATTAAGTCTTAATATCTGAAGACTGCTAAATCACAAGGATTTTTCTTTTTCAGTTCTAACATTATCAACATTTGATAATATTGAAATATTATCAAAATTTTTTCATGACAGGAAAATGCATTTCCAGAAGTCATAACTGTTATGCCATTATTATTAGTAACATATTTCTTATGACAAATAACTTATATGCAATACAAAACAAACATGTACAATATATCATGAAAAAAAAATACTTTAACAATTTGTTCACTGGTTTTGCTTTCATATCTTGAATGCATCTCAGATAATTTTGAGTCTTTGTAATTTTTCTGATACAAATAATTAAAGCCATAACTGTTAATACATTCAAACTGCAATTTTAATATTATACTAGAGCTTACAGGATGAATATTTAACTTTACTGATGGGGTCTATGTCATTGGCTTTCTGAACAGTTTTTTTAAGTTACTTATGTATTAATTTGCCTGTGGGTCCAAGACTTTATTGGTTACATTCTAGTAACAGATGAGTCATACACAATATTTAAACAAAAATACAACCCATATTGCAATTAATCCTACTAATTACTACTGGGATCTCCCATATATTTTATATAGAAAATTAGTGATTCCACCCATCTTGTTTTGGTCATTTGTCTACCCGAGCGTTGTAACAGGCAAAAACATAATTACTAAATATAATGCAATATGTGGGCCACACCAATAGTAAAAAGTATAAAAAAGTAGGTAACTGAACAATTTTTTACCCTTAGAGATTTAACCCTAAAACTGAACATTGTATGAAAACCAAAGCAAAAATAATTTAATTTGACTTTAAGTTTAACTAACTTAAAAAAGTATGGATCTGTGTAATACATTTGGTATCATTTACAAAATAAATAAAATAAAACCAACTGTTATCAACCCAACAGTTTCAAATCAATTATCTAAAGTTACTACTGTCAAACTACAATAAAAATGTTTTCTAACCACAAAAAAGAATAAATGTAGCAGAAGATCACAAAGTTCACTATCTAAAAACAATGTAAAAGTTCACAAGCATTCTTTTCCCAAAAACAAACCTTCAAGCTCCACAATTTAACTGTCCAATCTATGGAAGAAGTCAAAAACAGATGAGAGAAATCAATATGACCCTGAGCACGATGTGTATCGATCCCTGTCACAGGGCCTTGATGTGCCTCAAACATCTCCATCACTCCAGCCTTGCTTCCATGTCGACATGCTGGAATCAGTCACCAAATTCAACAAGATTAAGTAATCTATTTCACAAAGCCAAATAAGGTTCTTTATTATTTTAATGAATTCACAGCATGTAATAAATTTTCATTTAAATTAGATATTCCAAGTTTCTTATTTTATTATACTTTTATCAATACACCACTCCATTTGTACTCATTTATTTGACATGAATATTTTTTTGTTATCAAACTTTGTGTTAATAATCAAATTATAGTCTGAGATATTAAAGGCCCAAATAAACATGGGTTACTTTATAATGTCAAGAAACAAAGAAGCAATTATATGTACAAAACATATAACTAAATGAATACATATTGTTACACATTTTCAATTTTCTTATCATTATGAGGTTTAATAACATTTCCAAGTTTAATTCTTTGTGTGTGATTTTATTTGTTCTCTTTTTTTTTTACCTGTCTAGCCACATGACTTTTAGTCTAAAATCTGTTATGGCAAAAGATTTCAGATCTAGGTTTGATTTATTATTATTTTACATAGATCAAGCTCAGTAAGTTTTCTAATAATATTTATTAAAGTCCAGAATTAACAGTAAGAAATTTTGGCATTTATTGCCTTTTACAATCTAATTATATTAACATAATATAAAATTCATACGCATATAAACACTAATACTCTGCTAAAGAAACACATTTCAAGAAAGAAAGTTTTAATACCTGTATATACAGAACCCTCCTCACTTCCTACAACAAAATTATTAAACTCTCCATAAGGAAAAGACAGAGAAGTCACTGCTACTGCCCGTGATTGTTTCTGGTGTGTTAATTCCATAGTGTCCTGTAAAAAACATACTTCAATCTGAAAATAATATTTCAAGGTATTTTTAACACCTGTCATATTGAGTAACATTTTGTACCAGGGATAGGATCACCAATCTAGGAATGCAATTGTGGATAGGATACTAAACGAAAGTACTAATGATAAGGATTTTACACCTTTTTTTTTTCAATCAAAATATTAAGTACAAATTAAAATATGGCTACATAAAGACTGATGTATCAATGAATATTAGCTATTCATTAGGAATGTTAAATAACTAGCACTGCAATTGCAAACAGCCTCATTTGGAATGTGTTTACAAAATACTGTATCAAACTCAAACATCAGGTTGTCTTCTGGGTTTTGATATTGATTTTACACAAACAAACACTTCATTAATTTGTTGTAGAGAAACACACAATGGAGCTAATAACACTTTATTCTGGAAAAAAAAACTCAGTAGAAGTTTTGATTGTACTTCAACTATATTTTTCTTTAACTTGTTACTGGATAATGATTTTTTTTGGTTTCTATGCTATCTTTGACAATTTATTTTTCTATATTAAGCAATAATTGGTCTGCATCATTGGGTAAGATAACAGAGCATATTTTCTTTAGTACTGAAGTGCTCAAGGTAATTATACGACTTGTTTCATCAACAGAATTAAAGGATTCACTTTCATCTGATTTTTGGTCTTGGTAAATTTCTTTTCAAAGAAACATCTATTCTGAAAACACCTTTAATGTTATATACATTTTTACATTCTTTCATAATGTAATCACTTTCTTTGTCATCATTTCTATCTTCAGTTAAGGCTGAAATGTCATTACCAATAAAATACATATTGTTGTTTTCATCATGTACAACTTTATAATTGATATTCACTATATTCTCATTGTTATTTGGCGGTAGTAATTTTCCTCTACTGTTTGTTGCATTATTAATACTTGTCAATACATTTTTTGGCTGCTACCCCCCAAGCAGAAATTGATAATTCATCACATTCACAACATAATGAGCACATGGTAAGCATTTTGAACATCTTGAAGATTTTAAATTTGCAAGATAAAGGTTCCATTTTAAATTAGAATTGCCAATTTTTTGGCAATTGTTGAAGTAGTCTCCAGCAATTTTGATCAATCGATTTGGAGCAGCCTTTGGTCCAATGAAGCTAAAAATAGGTTAAATCATCATGTTTTCAGGCAATGACATTGCTCAAGAGAGAAAACTGCAAAAAAAAAAAACAACCTATTTTAACAATGGGTCATTTTTTTCTGACAACACAAGTTTACCGAATTTGCAGGTATAGGTGGTATTAAAACAATTAGGGGAGATAAGTCAAAAACACTAATAACTGAAATATTAAATAATTTTAAAATATAAACTTTTAAACAATTTATACATGAGAATATATCACAACTTGTTAAGCTAAAGACATATAAACAGCATGTCAACACAAGAAACATCAATAACTCACAATGTTTCAACTACAAAGGAGAAGAGAGATTAATATGTATCAGAATTATATTACAGAGTTGACAAAAAATTAACTTTTTTATATTTGAGTGAATGAATTATATGTTGAAGGGCCATAAAAATTTTAGAATTAAAATATACTACTCTGCTAATAAAGATAAGCATGGCAAAATTTGAATAAGATAAAAAATAAATTAACAAAAGTTGTTTTTCTGGAGATAAGTTGTATATTTTATTTCTACTATGTAAATTTTCCCCCTAATACTCAAAATATCTTCAAAGTCAACTTTGCAACAAGAAATATTAAAACACGTATTTAATGAATAGCTAAGACAGTAGAAGGTTGAAATTAGCTGAAAAATCTGTCAATTTTAAACTGATCTAGAGACAAATTAGATGTTATATAATGTAAGCTATATTTGGAAATATACTAAAATATGTAAGTGTTATTTCATTAAGTTAATTAAACATTCACAGATATAGCACATAACAAATAAACTAAAGCAAAAATACAACACTAATTTAATGCATTCTCAAATAAGTTACGTGGTAATAAAATTAATATTTTTCATTACAAATAAACTACAACAAGTATAAAATATTTCACTGATTTAATATATAAAAAGTATGTTAAATAACATGGAAAGTTAACAATTTTAATCAGAAATAAAAACTAAAACAACTAAACATTTTATTGATTTAATGCATTCTCAAGTATGCTATGAAAAGTTAACATTTTTCATCAGAAATAAACTAAAACAAATATAAAACATTTCATTGATTTAATTCATTATTAAATATTGGGAATATGTAACTTAAAATTACATAGGATATAACAATACTAATATTTAAATAAATCCAAGGAAAAGGAGCATTATATAAACAAAGTTGGGCAAATGTCAATTTTTAACAAACCTGAGGTGTTGAAAGCATGTCTAAGCTCCAAGAGCAGAACTTGCCATCAGTAGAAATACTGACCAAGTTGTGTGCATTCTGGGTTCCCACAACATGCACACAGTACACAGGATGCTGTAAAATATCAAATATCTAGATATTTAAGTTGCTTTAATAGCATACTTTTATATATTAGACCATCAGTGTTCACCTGCACTTTCCCCAAAGTCAGATTTAACTGCAAGTTTAAAAAATTGTGATTGAATCATAGCTCAGATGCAGTTTTGTTATTATTTTTAGTTTTCAAAAGAACATTCAGTGTTCAGAAGAGTGAACAAAGGTATTAAAAAAAGAGAATTAACACTTATACACTGTGAAACAATCTTAATTTCATATATATATTTTCATTCAAATGAATTACTAAAGCTTCTAGCAACTTGACGGTGATACCTGACTTAGGAGAAACTAAATTTCAAACTTTGGGGTTTACTTTAAAGTTTAGAAAAGTACAAACTGTAATTTAATTTGAACAATTTTTGTAATTTTTTTTAAGTGATACCAAAAATTTAGAAACTAAAAACAACTGAATTACTTATTTGGCAACAAGTTCTAGAAATAAATGTCTACAGTTTCAGAGCTTTGTGAATGACTCAACTAAAAGTCCTAAGCTGATGAAAAACTTCAAGGGTAGAATTTCAGATAGAGCTCATAAATGTCTTAAAATTCAAATGTACACTATGCAGGTATTGTATAAGATCAGAAAGATGACTTTAGTAAGACATCATCATCACATATACTAGCAATGAAAAAAAAAGTACCATAATTTTGATAGCAAATTATGCAAAAAATAAAAATAAACATATCAAATAATATTTTATTCAAACAAGACAATCAAGATAAAGTGTCCAAATGTTTGAATAAAACCTTAGTGTGTATATATAATGATTAACGTTTATGTTCCAGTAAACAACTGTGGTCAAATTTTGATTATTAAAATATGAAGAAATAAAAAAAATTCAGTAAATGTGGATAATACTGACATCCAGTTTTCCTGAATAACAAAAACTTTTTAACAGTATGATAAATTTTTAAAAAAGAAAAGAAAAAAAGGTGTGGCAAGATATACCAAAGCATGTATGAAAGTGATCAAATCTTCTAAAATAAAAGGCTTAAGAGGTACAGTTACTTCACAGGCTAATCAAAAACTGACATAAGTTTATTCTTTAAACACACTGGTAAAATTTTGAAAATTAGTGATGGAATAAAACTAAAAGAAAGGCAGGGCTTTTATACTTAAATGAGCATCTTTTGAAAGACTTAATACACAACAGACATGTATTAAAACCATCTTATCAAAATATATTTGCAATTAGCAACAGATGTTGCAAAGAATAACCAATAAGAGATATAATAAAAGATATAAAAACAACCTACTCACAAAGTCATTGCAAAGGAGGCATCAGCAGATTGACCAACAACTACAGAGCTGTCTCAAGAACAGAACATATTTAAGTTCCAAACAAATTAAAGCATGAGGAAAGAAAGAGGAACAGAAGAGACAACAATTACAGCAGAAAATATATTAAAAATTAAATAAAAACATCTAAAGCAAGTGATACATTACTGTATGTGCTGAGGCAGATAGTGGACTTCTCTGAACTGGTGTTCTCTTGTTACTTCGGTTATCCCATAGTACTACTTGGCCAGAATACGTTCCTCCAAGTATCAAATTAGGGTGAAACTTTGCAAAGCAGGCTGCCATCACTGGAGACTATATGATCAAATAATAGAATATCAGAGACACCTGATAAATTATTTATTATACTAACTTATAAAAATATTAGTCTAAAAAACTTATCTAAGATAAATCAAGTAATTTTACACCTCCAACAGAAATAAAAATAGTAGGAAAAATGGTCTTTCTCAAGTAATTATGATTATCAGATGTAAAAAAAAAAATTATTATAATGTTGTTAGCTAACGAATTTTAATTCAATATAGCTATTCCACCAATGAAAAAGAAATTGTTGATTCAAACAGAACAAAACTTATGGAACTGATTATAATATAATGAGATATTTAGTCATAAAATATAACAACTTTATAGCAAGATATTATTTGCTTTCAAATAAATCTCTGTATTGTATTTCTGTTCAAGTAAATTTACTTATATGAATTTCCAAACCCACTTTAGTACTCTGACTTCTTTGACAAATGGTTGCTCACTTATTACATTTGTATTCAACTGAAACTCTTAGCAAAATAGTTTGTAATTTCATTATAAACTTCTTTGCTATGTTTATTAGAATGTATACTCAGCTCATCAAATTAACAGTTTTTACATGAGTATATGTTCAGCACAAGTTTCAGATTAAACTAGTCTAAACTGTTTCAACCCTTAGTCTGACAGATATTTTCAACAGCAGTGATATTTTTCTAAAATAACATTCTAACATATTTTTAAAACAAGAAACATAGAATTTCATTGCCACAACTTTTTTAGGTCAATCGTTGATTGATTAACTGTATTTCCGTTACTTTATTACATTGTTGAAGTTTTCAGTAATGGTGCCATAATAAAAATATATAATTCAATTTTTGTTTTGTTTTGTGGTTCTTGTATGAAAACCATACTAAACATGTCAGCAGCATATACTCTAGGTAACACATAAAACATTACTGTTTTTTTTAATGGTATTATTACTAAAATATTTCCTACCCTTTGACATTACTTCTCAGTCAAAACCAAACTGGTTTTTATGTATACACACACTTTGGGATATTCTCTCATCATATTAAGAATTCTCAATCTATGTTTATATTGCATAGAAATTTTAATACTGGATACACTAGCAATTGATTACTGGCTGATATATTTTCACAACAGGTTGTGTTAATCTCAACCATAAGCTTTTCTAAAATATATTACACATAATAACAGAGGTTTAAAATTATTGCAGGTTCAGAATGCCTATTATTTTCACCCTTTATCACATGCAAATAGGTTTATGATACTTGGTCTAATAATTTTTAGTTATCAAGCACCAAGAAAAATATACTGAAATTATCCACAACCTGAAAAGAAAAAAACTGAAAACATTTAAAATTTTTAGAAAAAATAAAAAACAAAACTGCCTTAGGTACAACAGTAAATATAATGTTTCATTATTTTAACTTCATAATAACAAGTACACGAAATAATACAATCAAAACAAACATGTTTCTTACAAAATATTCTAGTTTCAGAAGGAGCCAAGTATTTTATTTGAATTCACACAAAACACTTCCATTATATGGAAAATATGTTCATTCCAATTTCATCCTTATGTTCTCAAAAAAAAAAGCTTTCAACCATCACTAATAGGTGTATTAAAGTATTACCCATGAAATATCACACATTTTTATTTGTTATATTGTTGTTTAATTCTCCATTTCTTTTTTAAACCAAGATAATTATTTCAAAATATTTTAAACTTAACCAGTCATTTGAAAAGACTTAAAAAGATAATAATTTATTATTTTCTTGTTCTCATAAAGAAAAAGTATTGAAATGAAAATGTAAAGTTAAAAATCAATAACCAAGTTCTAAAATAAATAAAGCTTGTATGTTTTTCTCTTCAAAAACTACAGTGTTAGAAGGAGATCAGCAGTTTACAAATAAATTATAGCAATAAACAAATAGGTAATCCTGAATCTGATGTGAATTTTATGTAAGTTTTGCAACAATTTTAGAAATTATTAGAATCTGGATGATTTAGATTTTCAGGCTGATCAAATCAACAGAATAAAAATATTAAAGTCAAAACAATAGCTTGATTTTGATTAGTTGTGAAATCAGTTCTTCCCAAATTTATCAATTTGGATACTGTGTTCGAAATCAAATCGATTGCATTATTTTACTACGTTCACTTTCAAAACAATGCAACTGATCTGATTTCAAACAGATGGATGTCTAAGCTATCTTAAACTGTTATGTCATAATTTGAACCTTTATGAAATATCTAAGTCTAAACATATCAACATACAGTACAGACTGAAAATAACATAATTAACATGAACACAGACTTAGTAAATCTTAAATAACTTATAACAGTAATATTAATGTATGAAACTTAGAACACAGAAAAGCAATTTTAAAAGGATTTCAAACTTTTTCACTGACCTGACAATGAAAAATATGTTCAGGGGTGGTTTTCTTAAATTTCAGATTCCAGATAAGACACACACCATCAGGATCATGAGGTACATCTTCATTGTTATTATAAGAGGCTACAAGTAACTCGGGAAACTATATGAAACAATAAAAAACAATTTATATATTTTTGTTTCTATCCATAAAAGCTGAAATTTTAAAACATTATCTAAACAAAAATTCAGAGGAAGGTTTTCAATTTTAATATTTTATTTGCAACTATAGGAAAGTTTGGGCACAATGTTTCACTTGGAAATAAAAATATATGTAGCAATTAACTACAGCCAAAAATCTCATACAATAATATTCATTTCTTTTTGACAAATTTTCAATTCTTTTATGGTCTAGTTTGCCATTAAAAAGAATGAAAACTAGATTGTTTTCAGCTGTTTCAGTTTTTAACTTTTAATCTTTTTGAATATTTGAATATTCAAATTTAAACTATAATACTTGAAAACATTCATAATGTCAAAAAACACATAGGCTCAAGAAGTCTTGAAACTAGATCATAAAAACCCTATAATCTGAGGGCTTTCGAAAGATGGACCTTTCTTCTTCAAGGGCAAACTGGAAAATTTGAAAATATTATTTTTGATCATTTAAACTTATTGCTTATGAACTGATAGCAGAATACTGAAGTTCCACAAGACAGTATTTTAAAGTACATATTAAGCTGTCAATTCTTTTAATGGTGTTACTTTTCAGTACAAGCAAATGTGTGAAAAAGTCCGAGAATGACATTATCTATTCATAACAAAGAATTTCAAAAATTATAATGATATTTTCAATTAGATTTTGTTGACTAGTTTCACAAGAATTTGTTTATTTCAGAAAGATTAAACCACAAAAAAATCAAGGGTTTCTTAGAAAATCTGTTTGCAAACTTTTAGATATAAATTACATATCAATATACAGGACACTGGTAGTTCATGACAAACATCTAGAATGTTGCTTATTTCAAAAACAATTTGGAAGTGCAAAGTTATAGTTAACTCCTTAAACCCAAGCTGATGCTATCAGCATCTGGCTGAAAGTCCTAATTTACTCATTGGACAGTGTCTAATAACATTTATGCCTCTTTGGCTAATCCAAACCATATTATATCCACCTTTCATAAATAGACTGGAAGTTCTGTGAAACACTCTTTGGTGTTGAAATAAATTTCAGATCAACACCATAATGTGTAAAAAATTATGGGTTTAAATAGTTAATATAACTAATTTCTTATGCATTAGCTATACAACAGGATATTTGAGAGATAGCATTAAAAATTATCTTTTTGTTCAACTACTTTTGGCTAATTTGTAAGATCCACTCATTTTTTTCTTCTTATGTTTGAAAATGAATGGATCATAAATCTTGTTTCTTCTTTCAACATTTCTATTTGCTTGAAGTTATTTCACAAATATTTGAACCAACTTATTAGTGTCTGGATACTCTGACAGTATTGTGGTTTATCTTATTGATACATGAAATTGTTCATGTACACCAGTGTTTTTATCATATGATGCCTTACTATTAACAGTCTTTTGATAGTTGTTCTTTGTATAATAAGCACATATGATGTTTTGTGCTGAGAACATTAGGCACTGCCAAGTAAAAGTTACTGTGGCACAGCTTCTGTTGAAAACAATACTAACTTCCTGTTTGCAAGCTCAAGCAGTCTACGGATTCTAAAAACCTCAGTCATTCAACCTTGGGATTATGACAAAAATGCCTTACTTTTCCAAACTTTTGGAAGATAAAACTTACTTGAGCAGACCAGTCAAAACTAGTAATTGTGCGATTCTTTGACCAACGATCATCGACAAAACATCGATTAACAGACAACCTAATCCCACTTTTGTCATCACTGAAAGATTAAAGGAAAAATAGTTCATAAACATCAGTTAATCTTCTAATTAATAATGCTCTCTTTGCTACGTTTGTCCTAACTTTCTAAAGAGAACAAAGCTGTTCTATGCTATAACACAAATTAAGCTTCTTCTTGAAAAATTACATTTGAACTATATATAGATATGTATACACACACACACACACATATAAACATAACAATATTTTAAATCAACAATGGGATGACACAGATCTGATAAACTTATATACTGCATCTTGTTTTACAAAAAATATTAACATTAAAATTTACTTTGGCAATACATAATGAAAAAGATATGCTGTGGAGTTTCCGAAT
This sequence comes from Limulus polyphemus, assembly GCF_000517525.1. NCBI lineage: Eukaryota > Metazoa > Arthropoda > Merostomata > Xiphosura > Limulidae > Limulus > Limulus polyphemus. The sequence continues at coordinate 45,692 of NW_013669546.1, read as the reverse complement.
CTGATTTATTTTCCAAGAAAGACATCCTTGTCTACACACACACACACATAATTCTCCTTAATAATATACCAAATACGGGCCAGGCTTTCTTAACTGTCCATTTTTCAACTGGAAAATATTGAAAAAAAAGCTCCTCCTATAAGTATGATTTATACAGTTATTGAAAATATAACTACTGAAAAACCTTGCACCAAAAACCTAGCACTCTGGCTACATTCTGTCATATTTTTTCTCCTTGATGAAGATGACTACTGTTTTACACATGTTCTCCTTTATCAGATTATATTGTACCTAAAATAAGAAGTAAACAAACTGTAAGAAGGTTTTCCCTTCTGCCGCTTATTTTCTGTGATAATATTTCAGTTGTCGACTTTGTTTACCATCTATTCTAAAAATACA
>NW_013669546.1:42714-45004 GCF_000517525.1 Limulus polyphemus | reverse complement strand
AATATTTCAGTTGTCGACTTTGTTTACCATCTATTCTAAAATACAAATATGCAATCCATCACCGAAATGCATAACACCTCAGTGATTTTTATCGAAGAATGCAATTTATTTTTACCTTTTCAGTTATAACAACAAATGTCTTGGCTGTTGTGTATAACGATATAACAAAACGACATAATTTGAGTATCTACACTAGATATATGCGTAAAGGAGATCACGTGCTTAAAAAAACTAATTTTACTACAAGCTCCAAAAGGACATATCCAAAATATCTCTTGATACCATGTTTGGCGGTATGATCAAATCAAATTTTATACTTCCTGGATTGATTTTAGACTCTAATCTTTTTATTTGCTCAAAAATTTGTAATTATTATCTTAAAATAAAAAACTATAAAGGAAAAACACATGATTACGATGATATGTTATTTTAGATATTTTTATATGTGAAAAGTAATGGAACAATCAGCTCATAATAAATTTCAAAACATAAATATTTACTAATTAATCACAATAAAGGCTTGAGTCATACTTATAATTTTTGTGTTTGTGTTTTTGCTTTTAACACGCCACCATAGTTTATTTCATTGGTTTGCTAGAAAAACTTAATACAAACTCAACATATTATATATGCTCAGAAAGCTCTGTCAACCACCTATCATTTAGAAATCATTATATGTTTGTGTAAGGTATGTACTCAGAGAAATTTGCCCCAGAACACTGGCAACATCAAAGTGGACACTTAAGAAAGCCTGGTCCATATAGGGTGGTTAATATATTTTTACATTTTTAGAAATAAAATTAAGTTCAAACAGTTACTTACTTTTAGGTGGGAATCAATAAACATGAAAAGAAATTGAAAATATAAGCCAACAAGCTACAAAACAGAGAGATAATAATATAGACTACAGGAGATATGTAGCCAAACAGAGCCCCAGTAGAATCCAGAACCAGAAAATAACTTACAAAACTGAATTTGAGGGAAAATGAGCGGAGCAGGTCAGCCTCGTAAAGAGTCTGAACTTTAAGAACACTCAGAAAGAAGGCAATCTTCTCAACATCAGAAAGAATGATGTAACAAAGTGAATATCACAGCTGTCAAGAGGTAAATCAAAATTATGGTGGAAATGACGAGCTTATGTAAGATCCTTTGACACTCATGCAATAAATCATTTGGAAAGTGGAGAATTACTGGTAAGTGACACATGCTCTGCAATGGGTAAAGGACATTTGGAAATTTTTTGTCAAATTTTGTTGACAGCATAAGTTTAAACTCAAAAAGGAAAGACTTTCTATATTTCACAGGTAAGTCTATCTGATTTTTAATATACATTATCATACACTCTTCTTTTATACAGAAGTTCTTATTAATACACTACTATTTCTGTTTCCTTATAAGACTTAGCCATCAATATTTGTTCCTAAAACGTGGTGATGGTTTTGGATTGTTTGAAACAACACCCATTAAAGTTTTTTTTTATACCTTATAAAGGTCATTTCATTAACTCTATCATGCCTAGACAGGTACATCTCACTTTGAAGGCAAAACTGTACCATTGAATTAAAATTATTAATGAAAATAAACTTGTAGTCATTCTTTCACACAAGTAAAAAATAAAACTTCAGAATTTGAATTATTTGTTCAATTCTATACATGCACAAAAAATTGATAATTTTGATTTTGGGTTGATTTCATTATGCTGTGAACAAAGTCATTAGTGTTTGTGAATTTACCAAAATTGTTCCAAGCATAATACGGTATTCATAGCCCACGAGGAGAAATGTCAGTATAGTATGGAACAAAATAGTGCTTATTTGACCTTGTAATATGTTTACAAGTGTAGTTTTACCAACTTTAGCCAATCATCATTTTTAAACCTCAGTTATCATAGCATGATGTAATTGCCTGTATCTAAGGTTTGAGAAGTCTTAGGCTAGTGTTCTAAACACATAATGAACAATGAAAGATATTTTTCTGTTCCTTTTAAATGTACAAGTCAATATGACTTACAACTCAGTCAAGATTCACATAAAGATCAGAATAAACTGATGAAAGTTTAGCTTGGTGATATGTTACTGAAAGAAAAGATGTTTGTGTACAACTTCAGTCAAAATTACATTTGTGATTTTTTTAAAGCTTGCAAAAGAGCTTGTTTGATAGTTTTACAATTTATTGTATTATTATGTTGCAGTATTATGATAAATGATAAATGTTTTTCAGGAAACAAGATGAGGCAGACTTAGCTAAAACATTTTGTACTTGACTGTATCAAGTTTAATTTTACCATAAG
>NW_013669546.1:34522-42253 GCF_000517525.1 Limulus polyphemus | reverse complement strand
GAAAATCTCTTAAGAGGAATGTTAAATATATATATATATATATATATATAAATGAACATAAAGTGGGTTTAAAACTTATTATGTATTAAATGGAACCTTCTGTTTAACAATTTAAAAAAAAGTTGATTTGCTTATATTTTTGGTATGGTAAAAAAAAAAGTTTAATGTATGGTATTGATTGCAAACACAGTGAAACTGTGTGTGGTTTTTTTTCAAATCAAAACAAAGATAAAATTTACAGATTTATAAAATAAAAACTTTATAGGAAAGTTTTACAAGTATTTAACAAGACATAAAAATCAGTAATTTAAACCTACAACAAAAGTACACATCTTTAATTGTTTCTTAAAAAACATATTATAATGAAATTTTTTGACAAAGGCACAAACTCATAAAAAATATCGCATTTAAAATATTATATTTGCAGAAGCTACATAAACCGTAAAAAGTTCTTCTGAAGTTTCAAACTACTTCATACTATAGTGTTTACTTGCAATGTAATAAATCATACAAATGCATCAAGTCACAATAAAATTTAAATAAGTAAAAATTTTTATGTTGTGATAATGTTTACTACATCAAAATAAGCATAATATACAAAAGTTGTATCATTATTGTAAGTCATAATTTATTACTTCTAAGTTAAGATCGTCTTTACAATAAAATAGCTAATATTTTATTACCCCTCTTGCTCTTCTCCAATTCCTGTATAGTCCACACAAATGTCTATATCTTCATATAATGCTCTTTCAACAATTCTTGAGGCCTTATCAAAGAAGCTATGGAATTCTTCACTCATCATGATCTGTTGTTTCTCCTCTTCACTTAGATCCTGTGTTCCAGTTACTAAGTAAAATTTTACAACTTAATATTTCATCAAGTATTTATAGGTAACAGTTGAATACTTTTATTTAAGGTAAGAAAAGGTAAATGTTAACTACTTTGCTAGTAGTAAGTATATTGTATTATAATTAATGCTTTATTTTACTGAAACATTTTTGTTTTTGAAAGTTATATTTCTCTCTCTCTTTCTCTCCTTAAAAGCTACAACTACAGTAAATGACATATTCTAATAGTGTTCAGTACTATCAATTTAGCTTACCAAATATGAAACTAGCTTAAGATAACAGGAAATACTCATAAAACTTAAATCATGTACTATTCTAAAGCTAGGTTACTTGTTTATTCACTTACTGAAATCATTTTAATGGAACTGAATATCAATAGCTACATTATTTTTAGCCTGGGCATAGCAGCTCATAGAATGGCTCAGAGTTTTTTTTCAAGTACAAACTTTTAGCTCAAAGCTCCATTTCTTGATTGATTTGAGGTCAAATAGCTATTGAGGATCCCTCTTGTTTATTTTTTAGTGACTCATTTACACTAGTAGAATTTTTTTTGAAATTAGGTGAAACAGCCAAACTTATTACACTGAACAATATCATATTTTAAGCTGTCATTTAGAAGCACAAACACACACACACACACACACACACACACAACAAGAGGAAATTCTGAACTATGAATACCTCACATTACTTCATGACACATACGTAATCAATGCTTCTACAAAAAAGTTACCAAGTCCTTGCTGATGGATGGGCATTTTGAGTTTTGGAGGATAACAATTTAAACGTTATAGAAGCCACTATATGAGACAAGACTGGAGGGAAATAATGGATTTGAAGTCCAGAAAATACAAATTAGGCAGTCTTAAAATTAAATTTTTTGTTTCTGCCTTTAAAATTAAATAAAATTCCTAAACAAGTTCCAAATCTCAGACCTGGAGACACCTGGAAGCAATTAAGCATTTTATATAATTTATTTATTTATGTGAAATCATATGAATTGAACTGTATTTTGTATCTATGGAAAAGCTACTATTTAATTGCTCCAATAAAACAAAGTCACCATCTCTAATTTTGAGCTACAGTTCAAAAGGAAAGCAGCTAGTCAGCAGAATCCTACCACTCATGCAAAGGGATTAACTGTTACTCTTCTAATGCATGAATAGCTTAAAGTGCAAGGAATAGTTTATGGCATTGCATAGATTTAAACCCTTCTTGCCAACTTCAACATCCAGAGCTCTACCACAGGGCCAATCCATGCCCCTGAAATGGACAACATTTTATACTGCCAGCTTCCGGTTATAATAAACAATATAACTAACACCCTGCTGATAAACAATATAACAGAGATAAACATATTTAATACAAACATAAAGTTTCTGTTTCTGATTGTCATAAGCTTAAGGGCTGTAATGCATAGAAATTTAGCTATGGAACACAGTATTTCTTCTTTTTTATTTTACAAAGTAGCATATCTGAATAGAAAGAAAATAAGCTTCCCACACTTGAGTTGGACAAGACCCTCTATTTTGTAGCTTCATTGTGTTTAAATAATAACTAGGCACATCTTATTGTGAAGACTTTGTACATGGCTGAAATCTAAGATCTAAAGTTTTCTTTATTAGATATATTAATTAATTTTTTTCAAGTTCTGGAAGTAATTTTAGTGTTTTCCTGTTGCAGTAGTAAATTTGTATTGTAAATTTTTATTATATGTTCTACCTGTCATACTTCATTATCACCATGTTTCACACAGGTTGTTTTTGTATTTGATTTCTAAAGTAAAAATTTTACTATGAACCCAACACTTAAGTGACTAGTTTATTTATATCAGTTTCAAAAAGTTTACTTTTAATTTTCAGCTAAACAATACCTTTTTTCTGCAGATCAGCATGACCTGGTGTAAGAGGGTTATCTCCCTCAGCTACATGGGCTGGACGAACCATCTCAATTTTGGGGAGACCTGCCACCTTATGAGGACCATGGTGCCTTGGATACAATGCTGGACTTTCTGAGTCATTTGATGGTAGTGAGCAACCCTCTCCTTCCTCTTCCACTGGCACATCACCATAAGTGAGAACTACATGTAAATAATTCAGGCCAATTTCTCACAGTATGCTATTAAGTAACATTTGTTCCTTGGAAGTTTTGTTCAAAACTATATAAATGGCCCCCACAAAACATTAGAAGTTTAAAATACTAATTATATAAGTGAGAATTTCAAAACAAAAAAACATTAAACTTATGTAAAACCCATTATTACAAAATAAATCAGTTAGCATTAGAATAACAACAGCAAAATTTCTCAATAACTTTTCATTTGCATTAAATATACTGTTTTACTTGTAAGTGAAATAATGTAGTTACTAAAAGAATACGTTATCATTAGATATGAAAACTATAATGTTTGTAAAAAGTAACAACAAAAAGTTCACTAAGTCTACTAGATTATTTCTGATACCATACTGCATAAATGGACCAATATATTTTGAATATTATTCCATGAATAACAAAGATTATGAACTTATTAAAAACAAAGCAATACACAAAAATTTTGAAAATCACAACCATGTGTTATTTTATATTCTACAAGAATTAAAAGTATACCGACAAAATTAAATTAACGCAGCATTCCATGCAGAACAAAGATGAAAAGTAAAGCTCCAAAAAAATTAAATCAGAAACATTTTGGATGAATACATAACTACGTTGTTAGTTTAAACTGATAAAAATTCACAACATATACATCCACCCTTGTCAAAAGAATAGATACACTGTCGATATAATAGATACACAAAATGAAAAGTATCTAAATTTTAAATTGAATATTAATAAAAAAAATTATAACATAACTGAAATAATATTGTTCATTATAATTTACAGTTACAATGTACATAAACCAAAACATCTGTGGTGATACACTTTTTTGTTTATTAGTTTACTGAATGAATCATAATTTTAGTGCAATTAAGTGCATTTACAAGTATATGTAATGATCACCAAATGACTTTTTAAAAAAACATATCTTGAATATCTTTGGATACATATTGGATAAGGAAAAGTTATATTATCTTGACACAGTAATTGAGATTAAAAAGTACACTACATATTAAATGTAACTGCTGATTTACAAAAGAATTAGAAGTACTCATTTTTTTCAAACAAATAAATCATACCATATCAACTAGGTATTTTATAAGTAAATTAGTTTCATCATTACAAGCTGAAGTTCTTAGAAAAGTTAAATAAAGAGAAAACAAGAAAAAAATAAGAGAATAAAGTTAACTGAAGCCTCCAGAACTGTGCATAAGCAAGAAGGAGTACAGAGCCTACATGACTTGGTATCTTCCTGAGATGTTTCAAGTAGTGACTAGGTCTCTAGGTTAGAAGGTGGCTGGCAAAATTGACCTACCTTGAAATTCATCATCCCATTCTAAACGTGTGGGAAAAACAAAGTGACCATCGTCTTTGAGTTGAAAAGAAATACAAGAAAACAGTGTAAAAGTACAGATCAAATGTTTAGACCCTAAGGCATTTTAAAAATAACCCATGAATATGAAATACCCAACCAAAGAAATTTAAGCTACTGAATAAATTATGTGTTACTTGGTAAATGAGCCAATGCAATACAATAAATGAAATACATCTCATCTCCAATCATGTTTTTAACAAAAATGCATGTGTTTGCAGAACATGTAAGTAACTAAAGATATATATATATATAGCATTTCAAGATTTTCAGTTCCCATCATAAAACAATCACTAGATTAATTGTTACCTACATTACTGCTTTTACATCATTAAGATTTCAACTCATTTGTCATGTTATTATCTAATTGCAAATGAAACTAAATAGTGACCAAAGATATGGAAAATTGTCTTTCTCAACAGAAGTATTAACCCTAAAATTACTAACTTGTTTTTATACCATTCACTCTTAGCAAGGTCAACATATCAAGTAATTTTTATGTTTTTTTCCTGTTACAACATTCAATGTAAAGAACTGAAAATAAATATTGGGTGAAACCACTCTTTTTCTATATAAACAAATAGGAAAACCCAACACTACTTAGTTGGATTAATTATAATATTAATGGTATTTTCCTTTGAATTTTTTGTGACTTACATATTATTAGGGCCCTATAACCAACAAAGTCAGGGACCCGCAAGCAATTTGTGTGTGTTACAAAACAGGTAGGGTCCATATGAACCCTTAAAGTAATTCTAGGGTTAATAATAATACTTTGTTCCATTCTTGAACATACATGTATTTAATATGTATTGTTTAACACATTCTTTCTTCCTCTAGTTAAAGCTGTTCACTTAAGAAGTATGTTCAGAGAAATTTATATAAACTTCATTCAGTCTTGTGTATGCTTTTTAACTGTAGCAAGCACTTTTATATTATGGGTGTTTATAGAAAAATTACTTTTAGCTGAAAAATTATTGGGCCATAAACAATACGTTTATTTGGAAATATCTTAGCTATAACTGAAATTTTCTACTTGTTTCAGAGTTCCAAGTGACCAAAAAAGTAATAATACTCTGATGAACCACAAATGTTTTTTGGTTTTGTTTTAAATCAGTATAAAATTGGTTGCACCACAAATTTTCATGATAAAATAAATCTCTTTGAAATGTACTTCTATTCGTGCTTACAGTAAATTTTCTGGATATAGACTGCTTCCAGAAAATACTTTTCTTTTATATATGTGCCAGAGTCTTATTAATTTTGGGCTACTCTGTATGCAAACTATCTCAGCTGTAGATGAAGATTTGTAACTGTTTATTGATTAACGGTGATACTTAGCTTTCAAGTTCACCTAAGCTGTGTTTAAGATTCAGACTGCTACTTGAGTGTTGTCATATATCTTACACTGTGCTGTAACTGGTACTGTGTTATTAATGTAGGATTTTGATATATGTTACCTATTTATATCTTTTAAGAAAATGGTACTACCACAACAATTGTTGAATGTGCGTGTCACTGTTATATATGTATCTGCACACGTAAGTGTCCTATTTATGTTTTAGTTAAACATGAACGTCTGATGTTTATTAAAGGAATTATGTATAGACACATATTTTGCAGTGCAGCTGTTTAAAAAGTTACATGCCAACATAAGTAGTTCAGAATACTGTATAAATGAAGTTGAAACTGCCATTAATATAAAGAAGGAAAGTTGCAGAACATAACCAGGAAAGAGAAAGCTCAGCAAGAAAGAATTGCAGAAAAGATTTGCAAATTTAGAAAAATATTTTAGAGAAAGCAATGGATGATAATATACAAAATATTTATCTATAAGCCATAGAAGTTAAAAATTGCCATTGTTTACAATGCTGAAAACTATCAATGTACAACAAAAAAAAGCCGAGACTTCCATAACTATGATAAATTCACATATAGATTAGACAAAACCTTCTTAAGTTAAATCTCCAAAAAGCATCCTGTAAGTGAACATTCTAAAGTACTAGATCATGTCAGGCTAACCCAATTCACTGAAGTCTACTACCTTTCATATGGAATCAGCGTACCTCCCTCTGCAAAGGAGGCAACAAATTATGATGAGAAAGATCTAAGAGAAGTATATACAAGACTCAGTTGGAACTCACTGCTGAGCTGCAATACTGAAAGGTTCTTTATGTAGTTTTCTCTCTCTGTCTCTACTGAAGGGCTAATAACACTAATAAAAAACTTACAAATAACTAAAGAGGCTAAAGTACCCTAGTCTCAATCATTAGAAATTGTTTGGTCCAGACATGTTAGAACCAATAAGCACTTGTGCAGTTTATGAGCTTTATAAAGAAACAAAACAGATTTCTTAAAAGCTTACTGAAAATGTGAAGGCAGTCTCTTCAAACGTTCTTATATTTCTCTCTTAATTCATCCAAACTATTCCAGGTAATGACAGAAATAACATAACTAAAATTTCATTTCAGTGGATGTTTTTAAAACTTTTGAGGCTAATTATTAGATTAGAACAGCATCTGATGATGATGGCATTGTCAGAATAGCTATTCCAACCAGCTCAAATTCTACTATCCAAAACCTGCTGAAACAGATATCTAAAGAAATCTTGACAATGTGAATAACCAAGAGTATTGTGACAGAACATGTGAGGCAGTGTGTACATTTAGATTATTTTCATGATTAAGGCAATAACATACCATAAATAACCCAAATTACACACATACCATAAATCAACAAAAATAAGCTGAAAAATACAGGCACAGAAATATTAGTGCTAACCATCAACAAAACTTTGAACTTGACAACAACAAAAAATGCAATTATGACAGTCTTAACTGTCTTGTTAAGAATATCAAGTTCAAGAGCAGCATACCTTTATAATATTATAAAAGTCATAAGTCTAGATATCTTTAATCAAAAATTAAATTTAGCTCTAGGTTAAACAAATGCAGTTTAATAGTAACAATGTTGAAATAAACTATGTCAAATGTCAAATCAGATAATCCTTTTCAAGCCCTAAATTCTTTATTAGTTTGAATGGTCAGAAAAAATGTGAACAACTGATTAATGCTAAGATGAAAGCCCTCGTTAGATTACTGACTTAACACACCTAACTTTCATAATGTGTGCCACTACACCCAACAGAAACCAAAATGTAATTTTTGGCTTAAACAAGTTCTTACATTGTACACAGTCTAGTTATTATCTATACACAAACAAATATTATTATACTAGCAGCGACTCACAAAACATTTCCAGCCAAATTATTATCTTTATCGTAACAATACTTCTTTAAATATAATATTTCTAGCATAATACAAACAAATTGTAATCGTAAACAAAGAAATGTGTAAATCCACTTGTATATAGGCCATACTTTATAAAACTTTAACTTATGTTAGGCCTAAGTTC
>NW_013669546.1:29124-34237 GCF_000517525.1 Limulus polyphemus | reverse complement strand
GTTTGTCGTCGAGTGAATAATGCGCATGCGTCAGTTTTTATTGGGGAAACATTCTAACTACGCATGCTTATGCAGCAGGTTCTCGGTCAGAAAGCATAACGGTCATACATACAAACAAGCAGAATAATAGTATAGATGAGCAAAGGTTAAAGCCCAGACTGGGCATATAGAACACAGAGGGCTAATGTGGTTAAAAGATCCCACTAAATAAAACAGCAAGATTACTAATGAAACTTGAGTATTAAAATTTCAATAAAATGCATTGCATTAAAAATAAAATAGAAAGAAACTGATGTTTTGTGCTGTATAATTATAATGAAGAATCATGCAAGCATTCCAAACATAATAAGTGCTGTACTGCAACAGAATAAAACCCTAATATGACAAACGGTTATCCCACAATCTTCCTTCCAAAACAACAGATTTTACTGTACTAATAGCAAATATTCAACTGAAGAGTTTCATCTAAGCAAAATAACCATAATGGCTGAATCTGTCTTAATAATACTAAGAATAATCATAACATGGTTCATACAGACCTCTGAAAATTTTTTCAATGACTTTTTTCAATTTTTCAAGTAGTTGACAATACTATTTCATTTGTTAACTACACATAATTATATATTATAGAGAGAATCACATTATAACTCTCTTTTAAAAGCATAATTTATGCATGCTTTGTATCACTGATATAGCAATAAAATCCAAAGTATTCTGGATGACAACTGGTACTACCTTTTGGTGTCCCCATGCTAATTTATCCTAGTAATGTTTGTTCTTGTTAAACTTTTTATTTTTGTAAAAACCACCCAAATAAGCAAAGAAAATAACTTTAGTAAAATTTAAAACTTTTGAATTGTTCAATGCCTCTTTGATGTAATACAAGAAGATTTTTGCAAAATTCAAAGAGTTTTTTCAAAATTCCAGGACAAAATCGACTTTGACCAAATTCAAGGAGTTTTCAAGGACCCAGCTAAACTAAATTCAAGTAATTTTCCAAGCCTGTAGGAACCATGCATAACGTACACAGTAAAATCCACTGCCACGGCATTTAATTCAAACTTGTGGAAAGGTAAAATAATTTTAAATAGCAGTTAAAGAAGCATTTTGCTCCAAACAAAAGCACTTATCAGGTCCAGAATCTGGTCACCTTGCTTTAATGAGGAGTTGTATAGTAAATTTATGAATGGCTCTACTAGTCTGTTTGTCATAAATCCATCAAGGAGTGGAACAGTAATTGGGAGTTCTATTGTGGTATGAATGGTCCCTAAAGGAAAACTGATAAAATAAAACTATAAAATTAGATAGCAATGTCCTCTGGTTTTTTTCCTCAGTTGAGGAATGGAAATAAATTCATTGTGCTGATGGATTCTTTCACTCAGTGAACGATAGATATTCTGCCACAATATATATATATATATATATAGTGAATGTTTCAAAGTTATTCAAAGAAACTTCAGAATTTAGTAAAAAGCAAGGTCATGTGACACGGAAAATTATTGAATGGTAGGGTAAAAAACGATCTACTCTTTCCAGAAAAAGAAAACATATGGGCTCTTTAAATGCTTTTGCTCTTTAACTAAAATGAAGTATTTATCAGTATTATAGCAAAAGTGAAATGTATCTGGTAATATTTACATTTAGGGAGCCTTAAAATCTTCGAGAAATTACCTATAAAGTAGTGCAACTTATGCATTTTGTCCATTGTTACAAGCTAACAATTACAGTGTATTATCATTTTACCTTTGTAACACCACATCATATTCATTACATAGACAAACACAAATACAGATAAACCAGTTTACATCACCTGACTTACAGTAATTGTTTAATATCCTCTATATTTCTTTTATTTTTTAGTGACTATTATTAACAGCATTTCTTAAGCCCTAAAAGTATGTTATATATATATATATTATCATTATTTGCAAAATATTTCTTTCCTATACTTTCTAATAATTTGTATGATTAAACATTTCATTATCTAGTTTTTCTAACATTGCATTGAAGCACATTTTGATATTTTATTATAATATTCACGCGTATATTCCTCAATTCTTTTCTCCATTTTTTAGTTTGTCTTTAATAAAATAATCTTCACTTAATTATCATCTCAAAGTATTACATTTAAAAATGTAATACAATTTATGCAACATAACTTTACACTTAATTAGAAATGCAAATGCACTATGCTGTGATAAATATTTTTTCCTATTCTATAACATACAAAAGGATAAAAATTGTCAGTTACCTACCTTCATCCCAATGAATAACTTGTGGGTAGTAAATGGTTCAAAATTACAGTTTGAAATAATTATCTAAATAATACTAAAGCAATACAACAAATAAACAAAAAACAAAACATTATGGCTTTTGATCTCTTTCTACTATGGTAACATAATAAACTATATAACTAAGTGACATTATTTTTGTATAAAGAGATGAGCTATTGTTATAAAAAATATTACATTTATATACAGCACACTTTACACACATGTTATATATACAGCTTGTCATGAAAAAATGTCTAGCCTTAGGAGAATAATAACAAATTCAAAACAAAACTTTATTACAATTTTTCTTTTACTTAATTTAATGTTTGTCAAAATTTAATATCTTCAGATACAAGAACACTCTAAAACTTGACATTATAAGTAGTCACAATACACTATATGACCAGGTTACAATAACAGGATAGCTTGTGTAAGAAACACAAAGTGAAGTTAAAACGTACAACTTTATATATATATTTTAAAATTTACATTAATGTAAAGTTGGTTTTGAAGTAAAACAGAGCAATTAATTCAGTTTGCATACATTATTTTATTATATAACTATCTGTAAGTTTCATTTCAGCCATAACCAACTGGAAAATTAATGTAGAGGAGTGAAATGTTTACAAAACAATCCCACTTTTTAATTCTTCTTAACTAACTGATATAGATTATCAATAGTTGATATTAGTATCTATTTCTAATTTACTTATACTAAACTAATAGGAAATAAAAACCAATACAACTTTCAAATGCATAATACCACCAACCCTTTATAACTGTTTGTCAACAAATATGATAATAAGCACAAGTGCTTTCTGATATATCAAAAAAAAAGACTTCAAGTTTTTAAGAACAGTGCAATTTACTATAGCCTAACTTCCAAGATTTGAAAATCAAGAACAATTATTTCCAAAATCTCAGGGTTACATAAGTCATATGAAGATATTTGTCTATATGGTAATAGGGTCCAGTACTAAGCCTGAGGTATCAACTTGAAAACTTATATCACCTATAAATTCAATTACTACTGTTGTTTTATTTAGTACAAAGCTACACAATGTGTCATCTGCACTCTGTCCACACCTGGGAATCAAACCCTGGATTTTAACATTGCAAGAGTCATCACACTTACGGACACATTGGAGGATTAATTTAATCACACTTAAAATATTTCAGGATTTAGCTTTAGCTATGAACTATTTCTAGTTATTTATATAAGCATGGAAGTGAAATCATAAAACCAGAAGAAAAATTCCAAAAACATTAACCAATAAACTATTCTTCATTTTATAATAGCAATTACTTCACGCCCATAGACCTAGAAATAAATTGTTTGTTTTCTTAAATCTAAACAAGAGTTTAGAACTTTGTTTTTCTTTCAGAAAAACTCTACATTTTTATAAACCTACAATCTCAATTTACTCCCATCATAAAATAGGACCTGTGGTACAGTATAAAAACCAAAATGTCTCATTTACTCCACATTTATTCAAATATCTAAACTTTATACTAAAACAGTTAAATTTGATTGCATATTTAAGTTACATACTTTCATGTATAACACCCTTCAACAGGAAAACATTTGTGCTGGGGGTTTAATATTAACTTTTCCTACCTGTTTATTTTTACATTGTTTTAAGTTTCACTAAACCCTGAAGTACAGGCAGATAAAAAGGATGTGGTTAAGGTATAAAAGTACTAAGAATACAAAACAATAACAAGCACTAATGTCTATGAATTGCAAGCATGTGAAAAACTTTCCTACACACAATTGAGGACTTTATTATAAATCAGGAATCAACAATAACCATTTTCTACACTGTATTTGTTACTGTCAGATGACAGTTATTGATGCTTAAAGCAGAACTCATCATAAAGTCTCCCTAACACCATTAAAAGATTTGTTGAAAGGCAGGATACTTCCATAATCATTTGTAATTTTAAAAAATAAAACAGAATCCTACATCCACATTACAAGCTCAACAATTGAACTTATCAAAAAGTTTCATATCAGTGCACAAGACTAATGAACAATGAGCAAGACTGATTTTATTTACACATTAAAAGTTAAATTAACATGATTTTTTATTTGTAACATGAAATATTTTTCTACATATGGTCTATTTCTGGTGTGCAAAAGGACTATTGTTAAAAAGCAATATTATGCCTTACATTTTCCAATGATAATGCACTAATTGTTTTACAAAACTCATACTAAATTATTTTTATGTAAGCCCATTTATAATCTCTCAGTGTTTAATGAAACCTAATTGCCAAATGACCTAAGTCATAATTCTAACATTCAGATGTGATCAAAGAGGTATTTGAAATTAAATTGACAATTCAAAGAGATACTTTTAGAACTTCACAATAAAAATGCACAGTTTCATAAACATTTACATTTCACTTATAGAAAACACAACAAATATTAAACCAAGCAAGCAATAACTATTTTAACTGATAAAAAAAGTACCTAATACAATGGGCTACTTTCGTGCAGAACACAACTTTGATATCATACATGTACAAATAACAATGGTCATTCTTATGTTTAAAATACACTTACAGTTTAGAGTAATCAAACACAGAAAATATTAGTGTATTTTCTCAGGCCCTAAGTGAGAATGATCATATGTTCAAACAGCCTAGTCATGTTTTCACAAGAATAGTTGAAAGAAGATTTATTTCTCATACTTTCAGTCCTATCCTCTCAGCTTTTTTTATTTCAAATTGTTCAGGATCAAAAGTGATAAGTAATCATAATTATTCATTTTATGGGTATAAGAATTCTTGGTGACAAAAATGGAAGCTGCGTTAATTTATAATAATAATATATA
>NW_013669546.1:14719-29114 GCF_000517525.1 Limulus polyphemus | reverse complement strand
TATATATATATATATATATATATTCATAATTGACATAAAAATGTTAAAAATATATATCTGTATACTACATCATGAGAAGCATGATTACTATTAAACTAACCTTATAAACTATATATATACACACACACACACATACATACATACACACACACACACACACATACCAGAATAGCACAAAATAAGTTTGGGTATAAACATATAGATGGTGAGAGAACCAATATAACTTATGACTTCATCATTTGATACATAAGTGTAAAATATATGTAGAACTTAAAGTACCACAGCCACTACTTCAAGATGACCTAGAAACAGAGTAAATTTTATTTCATCTTAAGAATACTAAAGAATCAATACAAGTCATGTCAAATATTCAATATGTCATTCATACATTTCAGCAACAGATTCCAGAGAAGGTGGGACATGACAGACAGCCTCATGAATATGTCTTCAGTGACATGAATCATGTAATGTTGAATATGATTTTTTTTTGCACAATTGTTAATATTGGATTGTTGTAACAGTCCTACTAATTGATGAGTGAATTCTTGTTTTAGTATTATTATAAAAAGCTATACAAAGCTGTACATACCAATTTCTAATTTTGAGCTAATGGAATAGGAGGAAAGCAGCTACTCAACAGCACCCATCACCAACACTTGTCTGATTAAATAGTGGAATTTGACAATCATTCTTATAACAAACCACGAATCCCTCTTTCAGAGTCTGAGTATGCTAAATGTTAGGCCCCATCCAGCCCATAAGTAAATAAATGAGTTCTGACATTAAAGTTTTAACTACAAACTCTGATGATGTCATATGATAAGCAAATACAATTTTTAAGGTCACTTTACATCACCACCTGATGTTATGTTTTTGTTTTTCTATATATGTTGTACGTGATTTTGTACCATCTGTCAAAACTGTAGGCTATATGGTTCTCCAACCAGCTATATCTATACCCAAATTTATTTTGTTTTTGTGCCAGCTCTGTGTGTGTGTGTGTGTGTATGTATATATATATACATCCTGCATATACATAGAAAATGAAGAGCCTGTTGATAAACCTTTACTTCAAAACATCAAATTGAAAAATGTCTTAATAGAATACACTAGTCCTTTTTAAACTTAATTACTTTGATATTTTTTTTTTGAGTAACAAAATTTATGCACAAATGTAGCTTATTTATACAAAGTTAATGTAACCTGCATAAGTTTCTTAGAAATTTCTGTAAGGAAAATGAATAGGTAAATGATATTTATAAAATTACTAGCAACTAAAAGTATATTGTATTGGATTTAATAACAATAAGAGTAAAAGGTTAGTAGTTTGTAACTTTAAATACCAGTTTACTATAGCATTCTATGGGCTTCCCAGACATGAAAAACAGCATACTGCACATTTCAGCAATACTGAAAACAACTAACCAGATTAAAAATCTACAAAATCATACATTCATATTCTAGCTTTAATATACCAAGAAAAAGAGATCAGATGAACAGGATTAGATTGCAGAATTTTTCCGCATACATAGGGAGATGGCAAGTGCAAAAGTGTCGCTGTTTTAGCATTGAGAAATGACAGATTAGTTTAAATTACTAATTTTTCATAATAAGTGACAAATCAGTAAACACATATTCGAAAGAGATGCAAGTTAATGAGCCAGCAAGTAATTCCAAGAGTTAACAGTCTGGTGCATGCACCTATTTAATAAATCTCAGATAATAGTAAGTATTTTCCAGTTTTTGCATTTTCTAAATAATTATATTTTCCTTTAAAATAACAAATGCATAAAATTAACTTATAAATAGTTATACTGCAATAACATCTGCCTTTGGTTTCTGCCTTTTTCTAAGAGCTATATTTTTAGATATTGTAGTGTACATGACTTCATTGTGTGATGACTTTAAAGCAATACGCAGTGTACTGTAGTAGGTGCATTTTATCCTTTATGGTAACTATATCATTTTTTTAAAGATGTTTTAACGTATTGTTAATATGTGCAAGTGTGTATGTGTGTGTGTGTATTTCACTGTTTGTAAATATATCCTAATATATTACCGATATAACTGTCAACTATTAACAACTTAAGCAGTCAAATCATACAATATACAGTATAATGATGCCTGGTAATGTAAGGTAGTTTCTCATTACTGAGATATAAAGTGGATTGTGACATCTTTTTCATACTTTTCTGAATATGAATTTTTTTTTATTTTGCCATGTACTGAATAAACATAACTATCTTTTTGTGTGCCAATGCTTCTCAATAAGTTTGAAATAAAGATATTTTACACATCTTAATCAATTAATATTTTCAATATCAATTAATATTTTCCCAACTTTATGTAACCCTTTCCCACCAGGTAATACAAACTGAGCACAGCTTGGCAAGGCAAGTTGCAATGATTTACAAAAGATAATTGCAGTATTAAAATATTTTCTCACAACACAATAAAACCTTACATTTACACTTAATTTAGAAAATAACTCACTTAAATATCATTCTTAAGAGCTTTAAGGCAAGAGATGAGGGCATATTGACATGTAAGCTTAAACTAATTAAATAGCCCCCAGTGGTTTAGAGTAATTTTGAGAGCTTAAAGTGATAAAACTGGAGTTTGATAACTAAGGTGGGTACAGCACAGACAGCCCACTGTGTAGCTTTGCACTTAAAACAAACAAACTAACTACCTAATTAGATAACTTTCTCAGCTTTGCTAATCAAACTGCTAAAAGTAATAAAGGGCAGAAAAGAAGCAAAAACAAAATCTAATTACAGTTATTAGCAGAAACGATCAATCAACTCCAGCAGCAGTTGGTAAAATTAAAATACTAGTGATGAACCAAGAGGTAAACATATTTTATTGTTATTATAAGAGACCTGATAGGAATTTGAAAAGAAACTATAAAAAAATTAGTGTAGTTTATTTGATTTTAGAGTTTATTTGTCAATTACCAAAAAAATTATGTTCTTCTAGACCTATAAATATCAAGTATGTATGTTTGTGACTTTAAAACTTGAAATATCCTCTAAAAGGTAAAGCTTGTTTAAAAACTGAGCAAAAAAAGAGAAAATTAACCTCAAGCAAATACCACAAGGATCTTGGCCAGTTTACAACTTATATGTTTTAATTTATCAATATAAAATCATACGTCATACAGCTTGAAAGAACAATATTCTTCGACATTTTAAACATTATGCACATTGCAAAGTATATAAAAATTGCTAGACAAACAATGGGTGAACTGTGTAAAATGTGGAAACTGTATAAAGTATGCACTGTAACATCAGCAATGGATAAACTGTATAAAATGTGTACTACAACATCAACAATGGGGAAACTGTGTAAAAATGTGTATTGGTATATCAATAATGGGTAAAATGTATATTGGTATATCAATAATGGATAAACATGACTGGGTAAAATATGTACTGCTACATCAACAGTAGATAAACTGTGTAAAACTTGTACTGCTATATGCTGTGTATGCCAGGTGAGAAAGGGTTCTGATAGAAATACAGTCAGTTATAAGCACCTTCTATTTTGTTTCTAATTTTCCTTTTCCTTCTCTTGTACTTTCTTTGAAAAAGATGAAAGTTTATCAAGTAGTTCTGTTACTTATGAATTGGAGTGAGGTAAATTATATAGTGTGTGGTATTAATGTTATCATTCAAAATATAAAACTAACATAACAAATAGGATACTGTTTACAGCTAATCAAGATCAGTACAAAAATGTATTTTGGAATATTTCATAGATTCAGGAAGAAAGAAATTTTTTCTTATGTTGAATCTAAATTAGTAATAACATATGCGAAGAACCAAGATTCATGTAGCTTTTAAGAGCATATCACAATAACGGAATAGGTTCAAATTGGGCAAACATGCATATATATCAATAGTGAAACTTTCATGTACCAACAAGTAAAAATGGTTATCTTAAAAGACATTTAAAACAAGGAAAATGTTAAGGATTAGTTGTTTTTATTATTAGAAACAATACTTTAAAAAACAGGCTCTTCAAGAAATGATGTTTTACTTGCATGGCAATTACAAGATTTAAACAAAATATGATACAACAAAACTTACAACAATGTACTTAATAATATGAAACAATTACAATATCAAGCATGACCAAAACTGGTCAGTCAAAAACACTTTCATTTTAATTAATTCTTCTAAGTGTGTAGTAAAAGTATAAAAACAGTTAAAATACTTTGCACTAGAAACATAGGTAAGAAAAATCTGACACACACAATGATATTCTTACATGATTGCATTTATAAGATAAAATTGATAAGGATAACTTTTGCACAGTGAGTATTATTCTGACAATCAACCATTTCTATACTTTTAGTGGGTTGTAGAATTTAAATTTGACCATTAAATATACAAAAATCAAAGTCTGAGTAGGTCCTAATAAGCACCTAGATAACAATTTAACTATTATTTAACCATTTAGTATAACATCATGCAGAGTACGAAGTATACATGATTACTTTTGTGAATAAAAAATATAACCCCTCTAAAACAACAGTTTTTTTTGGAGGTCTCAAGGCCTCTTATGACCATTGGAGCAACTTTGATGCTTATTCATCATCAGTGATTCTCAGGCATGTTTTACCTAGTTGATTTACCTACATGATTTACCTAGTTTTACCTACATGATTACTTTTGTGAATAAAAAATATAACCCCTCTAAAAAAACAGTTTTTTTTTGAGGTCTCAAGGCCTCTTATGACCATTGGAGCAACTTTGATGCTTATGCATCATCAGTGATTCTCAGGCATGTTTTACCTAGTGGCTTCATTTCCTCTCCATGCAACCATCCCTAATTTAGCAGTGAAAGAATAGAGGGAAAGCAGTTAGTCAACACCATCCACTACCAATTTTTGGGCTACTCTTTTAACAATGTAACTGATTATCACATTATAACACCCCCACAGCTGAGAGGGTGAGCATGTTTGACAATGGGGATTTGAACCCACAATACACAGATTACACCCTAACCATTAGGCTATCCAGAACAACAGTGCATGGACTGAAAGAAGTTGTATAATAGCAATGCCTACATTTGTATACTTTCTAATTGTACAAGTTACCTGAGTAAATTTGCGTGTGAATGTAAACATATTAATAACTTTGAGGTTTATAATGCTTTCCATTATTTTAGATTTGATATATTTTACTCTGTATGATGCAGTTCTTTCACATATTTACATGCAAATATTTCATTTTTATTATCAACAAGTATTCTTAAACTTCTTCCCTAATCCATATTCTCTGTTTTTTTCTGTGTTCTGGTTGTTCTACATTCACAATCGAAACAGCTACAGGGTTGAATATGTTATATTAAAATTATTTTTAATATTCGAATCAGCAAGTCACATGACAACCACAGCCAATATAAAGTTATGGTAGAACACCATATATGAGTACTACATTCTGACTTTGTTTGAAGGTTTTGTAGGTAGTATGATGCCAATGTAAGTTATTCACTTTTGGAAAAAGTATGTAACTGCTTGTTCTGATGCAAAATATTCATACATTCAGATCATAAAAATATGTTCAAACTGGAGATTTAGAATTTGTAACCAGAAGATATATTTTGTATTGTACTTAATGGGATTCAAAAACAAAGGAATACAGACCAACATGATGCACCATGACCATCCAGGAAGAGACTTGCAACAATTCACACAACAGCTGCAGCAAGCAAAGTTGAGCATTTTGCAACAGGTAAGAATCCACAAATGCAAAAGGGAGTGGGAGAAAAAGCTATACACATCTCAGGCAACATTCCACAACATAATAAAAATGATCTCTATCTGAAAATGAGGCCGATGGGGTACAGGTTCACCAAGATAAGGCATCCAGTCATACTTCCTGTTCAACCATCACATACCTCAAGAAACTGGAGAATGAAACTGGTATTCATGTTATTCCATACAAAAATATACCAGTTAAATCAGTGGATGCAGTGCCTATAGATTTCTGTACAATCAACTGTTGAAACTGATGCTGGGAAACCACAGTCCTCATACACTAGATAGATTACACAGATCTGCAAATTTATACTTCATATAAATTCTTTTGGTTTTTATAACAGATTTTATAACTCAGCTATGCAGATTTCAAAAATAATATTCATTTTTTTTAATCATGTAAGGATTTTTTTACAAATCAGGAAGAAAATAAATCAAATTATTATTTCATTTACCACAATGAACATCTTTTATTATAATATGTGTTGCTCGTGGATTCTAGAACAATCAATAAGACTCTCACGTTGCAAATGGTCTAAAGAAATCTATAGCCAGTGGTTGTCAACATTTTAGGCATAACAAAATGTGACCCTGTTTCAATGAAAATTATTCAATTATGTAAAGTACATGATTTTTGTGAAAAATCTGTACATGATAGAGAAAAATGGATGTTATTTTTGGATTCAGCGTACAGGAATTACTGTAGAACATGTAAAACTGTCAAGACAACAAAACCATTGCAGGCCTGTGTTATTGAAATCAAAAAAGAAGGAGTGGGGTCCTTTGGATAAGACAACTTTATGACACTGCTTTTTGCAATAGAAATATACTACAAGGCTATTGACAAGGTGCATTGTCATCAGACAGAGCAAACCAGATGTAGCAACATGGACTGTAGCGACATGGTGAGGATCCAAAATTGTTTTCATACAATACATTCAATCCTCTGTATCATTTATTCTCTTACTTTGGCAATTTCAATTGCACCCAAGCCTGTATGGATGTGTTCAGTCATTATGCAAGATTCCATTCAGCTGTTACTGAACTTTAGTTTTTAATAATTGCAGTTTTAAAGTTCTAGTTGGTTGGAGTAATCTGGTCTTCATATATTTTTTATTGTTCTGGCTTTAGCACTTCTTTAAAAAAGATATTTGCACATTTTTCATGTTCCAAAGATAGAGACCTGTATCTATTTTGACACGATAAAAATACTTTTCAAATGTAAACTTTCAATATTTCATTTTAAACACATGACATTTTATAGGTAAAAGTGAAGTTTAATAAACGTAATCAAACCATTAGAATATCATAATGAAATTGCAAATAAATTTGGATATCTTTCTACTAATAGCATATACCGTTTATGGAACATTACTGAAAAACTGTATCTGAATTTGTAATTCTGAGGTTTGTGATGCATTTTCTACAACTCTTAATTTTAAAGTTTATTTGAGAAAATTTATAATATGGTTCATGGCTTAATGTAAATAGTACAAATGAAGATTTACATGACAGCTGTCAAAGTTTTTAATAAATATTATGATACAATGTCATTAACTTTGAAAATTCTGAATAGCCATTAAGTCTTACTGATTGGCAACTAGCTGACTGCCAATCACTACTGCCTGCTCTGATTTTAATAGTGTAATTTTAAGTTATGTCTAATCAATGTACAAGAGAATGAAATCTCCCAAAGTTTTCATCTCAGCAATAAAAGATGGACACAATTCACATCTCCATTCTGTTTTCTGTCACAGCATAAACAAATTCTTCAAAAGATGATACAAATTATTTCTTGTATTATTCTGTACTTACCAACCCACATAACACTGAAAGCCACTGATGGAATCATGTTAAACATTCGCTGTTTATATAACTGTCAATGTTTAGAAATAAAAATAGCTAAATGTATTAAACCGTATGTTCTTTGTATTTCTAAAATTAAGTAGAATAACTATTCTTATGATAATACATGTCCGATCTACATGCATTATACATAAGACTAGCTTACATACCTTACAAACTGCGTTAACAAAGAATAAGTGCTCTTCATACACAAGTTAAAACTCCAATTGTATACAGGTAACTTATTAGGACCTCTCTGTAGCAAATATATTTTGAAAACATTATAGTGCAATATAAAATACCACAGAAAAATGCTTACCGTAATAATCCAGAGGGTGAGCTATTGAGAAAAAATTAAAATATTTTAATATAGATACATGTATAAAATAACGTTGCACAAAGGATTATACAAAGACACATGAACTGAAAATAAAACTTTGAAAATATAAGAATCAGCTTTTCTAATACAAAAATTTTTGTTTTAGTCACAAAAAAAATGTTTTGACTCACAGTAGTGGGTCATCTGCAGATTACTTCATTGATCCTCAACCGACATTAAAACTTTGAAAAATAAAACACTCCATACAAAATACTGTATATTACTATTGTACTCAATTAAGAATGACCATATTGGCCACGAGTTAATTTGTGTGCATAAAGTTTTTACAATTCTTAATCTCAGAAGACATAGTTTCAATAACATGTTATATGCATGTATAATAAATATAGCTTTTCAATAAGTTACAATTTTATTAACCTTTCTGGACCTGCTGGTTTTTTCCTTCCCACATTAAAGAGACCAAATTGCATGAAACTTAAAATTTTATACAATTCAAATTAGTTCTGGTATAATTGTTGATGTTATGAAATTTAGAAACTTTTGTTATTAAACGGTTTTGAAAAAATATTAAAGTATTTCCTTTTGTCTTTGAATTTAAATTGTTATTGTTGATCAGAATGTTCCATTTTATATATACATTCAGTTTTAACTTGCTTAATATTCATTAACATACTTATTCTGATATTGTATTTTTCAGATTACAGTATTTACAAATCTTGTCTATAAATTCTAAAAAATATGGTAAAAACTGACAAATATTTATAAGTGACCCAAGACCCGAGCTGTCAGGATGGCATCAGATCATGTTAGACAACAGTATTTTTGCTAACAATATTCTTGGTCAAGATCAATTTATATCTAATAAAGATAGTTTACTTTCAATAAATATGTTATTTAACTTATGTATGTTGTTTGAATGTGATCACTAATATTCAATAAATAAAGATTTCAGTGACTGGAATATTTTGCTGTCCTCTACCATACTCTCACTAGATGTCTAATCATGGAAGAAATGTTTCATAGCTTTCAAACAAATATAATTAAAAAAAATATTTCCAGGAATGAAAATAACATCTAAAACAATTATATAAAAAATTCCCAGACCGGTGATTTGTTCCTAAAAATTCTAAGTTTCCAAATTACCACTGTTCTTCTCAGTATGAGCTACATCTATGATTACTTTCCCATAAAACCATAAATTGTTCTAGCATAATCACAGAAGTTAATCTACAAATACTTATGCTGCACAATAAAAACATATTTTTAAAACTTAAAAAATTATCAATCCTTATTTTTTCATCCAAGATTCTTTCAGTTTTAAAAAGAACTAAAAAATTTGTTTGAAGTTTTGCAGATGTAAACTCTACAGGAGAGGTATAACTCTAGCTTGACACATCTGACAAATTATCACGAGGCCAAGTTACATTACACACAACTTGTTAGTTCATTCCACCTTCAATGAACAGTTTTCCTATATCACTATATCATATATATCTCCTGAATATCAAAAGAAAATAAATAAAATCTCAGAAGAGTATCCTGAAGAAAAATTTATCATTTGTAAAACATATTAAGTTTTGTCCTTTATACATTAGAATTAATGCAATACTACAATCACTGATGTTTCTACAATTAGCCATGTTTATTACTTTAGCATTTAAATACTTACAATAAAGTTTTATTTGGCTTTCATTGAATAAAACTGTTAAAGACCTATGTGCCATTTGTTCCAAGTAAATACTGAATATAATATGTGAATTTAAAATATGGTAGCAAATAGAAGCCATTTTGATTCCTCAGTGAGCCAGCATCTGTTTACATACATTTAGTGGATAGTGTGTAAAATACCATATTAAAACATTAAACAGGAAATGTTTAAAATGTTTTAACTTATTCTAGTATCAATTTTAAATGTAGCTGTCCTGAAAGTATTTTTTATGATGCAAAGCTTATCTCCAAAACTATTTAAAAATTATTACAACAAATTACATATATATTAATATTTTCAAAATGCTACAAGGCATATACATTGATCAAACTAATAAAGTAAAAAAATCACAGATTAGTTTCCATAAAAAAATAAATTTTACTCAGTAGCATTAAAATATTGCTTTCTTTTAGTCACAATTTCTTATGGCAACATCAATTTTAATAATTAATGTAATGAACACAGACGGTTGAGTACATCATATTAAAACAATTTTAAATACGCAAATCAGCCAGAAACATGATAACCACAACTGATATAAAGTCATGGTGGAAGAGGATGTATCAAAACTACATCTTGACATTTTTTGGCATTTTGTAGGTAGTGTTATGCCAATGAAAACTGATAGCTTAAGGGAAGGGTATACAATAGCTATTTCTGAAGCAAATATTCATACACTCGGATGGAAATTTATATTTTCTAAAATGAGGAAACCCCCTTAAATATAATGATATTAGAAACCAAAAGAATATTAATCAACTTAGGTCATAAAGATCATCCAAAAAATGACCTTCAAGTCATACCCCAACTGTGGTAAGCAAAGTGAAGTGTCTATTAACAGGTGACAATCTACAAACACAAATGAAAATGGCAAAAGCCAATGACATGTCACAGGCAACATCATGCAACATAATCACAAAAGATCCTCTATGTATAAGTAAAACCAGTCATGTGTACCAAGATATTTCCATAACATATATCACACTTTTCACATACTTCACACACCTGAAGAATGATACAGTTTTCATGCTATTTCATATGAAAACATACTGGTCAAGTCACCAGATGTACTGCCTATGGATTTCTGTGTGATTGGCTGTTGAAATGAGTACTTTCATACTCACATACTAGATGGAAAGTATGCATGGAGAAAGTGAACATGACATGCAGGTCCTATTGTCAAGATGCACAGTCATTAAACAGAGAATAGCCAGATGAGGCAAAATGGACTGTAACAATCCAAATTATTTTAGTTTAACATACTCAACCACTGTTACATGTTTGCGAAATCTTTCTTTGGCTTAAAATTGTTGGGATATCATTAATAGTTTGTAGCGGCATTTGTATACAATAACGTTAATTTTTTGCAACAACAGACCACCTTAGTAAACAGTTTCTCTCATGTTTCCTTTAAAATTACACAGAAGTCTGTTAATAACGTAACCACATATAGCAACAGAAATTATAGCCACAAGCACCACAGACCCTGCTAGCAAGATGTCCATTTTAAAAATAAATAAAAAAGATCAAATTTTTAGTGCCATATTTCTTATAACTGGATTTTGTGCTATCAGAACCTACCTAATGACTGCCCTACAAATTTTGCAGGATAACATTTCAAAATGCAATACTAACCAAACCTGAAGTAACATTTAGATAATACTCAGCATGCAAGTGAATATGTAATTGTACGTAACACAAATGATAAAAACAACTGTTACATCAGTATATAGTGACAAAAACTGTAAAACATACTAAAGAAAAATATTTTCATTAAAGAAAATAAAGTAGAATTCTAATTAACAGTTGTGCATCTTATTATACTCCTCTGCTAAAAAACAGTAACTAACAAATTATATGATCATTTAATTATTTCTCATGCAAAGAATACTTCAAGACCATAATTACTTTTTGATAAAATCTAAAATTAAATGTATACACTTAGGCATGTAAATATATATTACTTAAAGGATAAACTTCAAATATTTTAAACACTTAGCTGACCCTAGGGAATAATGTAGAAACAACATACTTCTGCTACACAGAAATACATAATGTAAAATGATAGTTAATAAATATCATTCATGTGCAAGTATACCACAAAAATACAAGTAATGTTTGATTACTAGCATTAAAATTTCCTGTAGCAAAAAGCATTTTTAATTTTATATACCTAGTTTTTACTTTATATTTTCTTTAGTGCTGAATTGAAGAAAATATTTTGAGGACCATATGAAATATGTGATTATTTTGCAGACAAAAAGCAGCAAAGCGTACCCTAATATAGTGAATCTAATCAAATTAGTATTCACAAACCTTTTCGAGTCCTCCAAAAAAGACCATTTTCCTTAAAGGGTGAGGAGCTCAGTGAGCCTTATGCAGCAGGTAAAAAAGATAGAATTCAAGGTGGTTAGTAAGTTGCAGTAAGTCTGATTTCAAATTATTCTACAGTAGTAGAAGTCATTACCTTTCTATGCAGAAACAAAAAGCTTTAAACTATTCTTGTTAGTCCCCTCAAAATACTACAATAAAGTCAACTTTAACACGCCTCTTGCAGAAATCTAAATTTCAGACTTTACATATTTAACTCTTTAGACAAGTGGACACATTAGATACAATGAGATATACTAGTCTTCCTTAATTAATTACTGCACATAAAAATATACATATATTTCTTAGAAATATTGACATTTGATAATTTCTCTTTGTAAAGCTGACAAATCTAAAGCATTGTATGATAATACATACATTATTAATAATATTGGATTATTTTCTGTATGTGCATTGTTCGAAACATTCATTTTTATTTGCATTCATGGAAACACGATGAACATTGGCAAAAGTTAGATTTAAAGGTAAAAACCATCGTAGCCTCCTATTTTCTAAATATACATTACATATCTCAATCTGATGTTATCCACCTCAACTCAAATATTTTGTTTATAAAATAACATAACCAACTTCTGCACAAAAAAACAGAACCAAATCAGTAATCTTCTAGTTGCACACATCTCCTTCCTTATAAAGAGAATTATGGACGTATATAATATCCCAATACAATCCTATTTAAAGGGTAAAACCCTAAGCCTTTTACACTGCACTACCCAAGATCTTCAACTTGATATAACTTTTAACTTCAGTTCTATTCAACAGCTTTTCTTAATGTAAATCAGCCCATAGGAGATTTGGATTTCTTTCTTTTTCAAGCGAAAGGTTAACTATGATAATTAATAATTAAGCTAATATTAATTAATCCTAACTTTAGCAAACAAACCCTCCAAACTCAACTTTCTTTCCCATTTCAATTTGTTTTAAATGAGATAAATCAGGTTTTAAAACTTACTAACTTATTAGTACCTATACTGAAAACCTTACTATAATTTTCATTTTACATTATATGAAACAAATTTAAAAGTATCAAACTGGGATTGAATTATTTTTCTATTTCTACATTTCTTTCTATCACATTACTTCTTCTAACTTTACATTCTTCATAATACTGAAATAATAAGTTACAAATGCATTTAAAATCAATTTTGCTTTCACAACTGTTATATATACATACTTGAACTAACACATATTTACACTAGTTTATTTTATATATATATGTAAACATCACAATAAAGCAAATGCTAATTACTGTGAACAGACAGCTAATAACACACCAAGAAAAACTTGTTTCAAAATTTTTAAGTCAAACAAAATCCTTTTAACGTCATAGCAATATTCAGAAGCAAACATTAGATTTCCAACACAGAGCAACATTAGATTAAGGCACCACATAGTTATTTTTGTAACAGAAAAAGAATTACATATATTTAGTGCATTATATATTATTTTCCTTTGTGTTGAACAAATATACTATACATGTATCTACAATCAGTACAGTTTTATCAGCTTCTCATGTTTTATACCTGGAAATGAGTGTTCTATGGCAACCCTTAACACTATGTGCATGACTTTTTGAAAGAAATTCCACACAGTATTATGGATTTGATGTCAGAGATATCAATATTTCATGTTACCCTACACTGCTTATTTCATAGTTCATGTTAGAGAAAATATAAAATACAAGGATACTGAAAAAAAAAAAAAGCTTTATATATACGAATTGTGGAGGTTATAAAGGTTATTGAAGTGCAATTAGCAAACCATCTGATGAACAAAAGTATTTTTATTCTTCACAAATGTCATCTTGCCCTCCAACTTGTCAGCATCAGACTGTCTTTGTCATTTCAGACATATGTTTAGTATAAAAACTTTATTAACACATCTGATTTTTTGTGTACAACAGACCTGTACTGTTTACTAAAAGCTTTCCACATTTTGTGATTTGGTTTATTTTGAATTTCGCGCAAAGCTACACGAGGGCTATCTGCGCTAGCCATCACTAATTTAGCAGTGTAAGACTAGAGGGAAGGCAGCTAGTCATCACCACCCACTGCCAACTCTTGGGCTACTCTTTTACCAACAAATAGTGGGATTGGTAGAAGGTTTTTTCTGCACATTTAGAAGGTATTGATTTAAATTCCAAACATATGCAATTTGTCTATAATAATAAATGGGCATGTGTGTGTGACCACCATAACTCCAAGAGGAAAGAACCTAGAAACCTGACTATTTTGTACACATACTATGTGGACCCTGAGGGTGTGCACCTGGATATTATTACTTATCCATGTGCTTGTGCATATTTTTGTGAGGCAAGTTATCAAACAAACCACATAGGAAAGAA
>NW_013669546.1:7276-14417 GCF_000517525.1 Limulus polyphemus | reverse complement strand
TAGGAAAGAATATGTGACAGCCATAGCAACGAAGAGCAAAGAACCTAGAAACCTGAAATTTAGAAATACAGATCACAAAAAATTTACAAATAGAAATAACAGTTTGTGTGCATGTGCATGTTCGTGTCTGTGTATGTGTGACTTCCATAGCTCCAAGAGGAAAGAACCTAGAAACCTGAAATTTTGCACCCATACTAAGTGGTCCCTGAGGGTTTACACCTGGGAATTATTACTTACCTATGTTCATGCTTGCACATCTTTTTATGTGAAAAACACATAGAAAAGAAATGGGCATGTGTCTGTGTGTGCATGCACATCTTTTTTTAATGAGGCAAGCTAGCAAAAAAATCACATAGAAAAGAAGTGGATCCTTATATTACAAACACAAATCACAGACAGACAGACACACGTGTTTGCATACATATCTGTGTGACTGCCATAGCTCCAAGAGGAAAGAACTTAGAAACCTGAAATTTTACTCCCATAATAAGTGGCCCCTGAGGGTGTGCACCTGGGTATTATTACTTATCTTAACCAGTGCATGTGCATCTTATTAATGAGGCAAGAAAGCAAAAACTACATAGTAAAAATGTGTTTCCATATATTAGAAATTATAGATATAAATCACAACATACAGACATACATGTGCATGTGTGCACATCTTTTTAATGGGGCAATCTAGTGAAAAACCACATAGAAAAGAAGTGGTTCCTTAGATAACAACTTTTAATATATATATAAAAGCCAGTATGTTTTGGTAACAATGCATTCCAACAATGGCTTTTATATCATGTTGCTTAGCAATAAAAGTATAAACTACAAAACTAAAAAATATTTGTTGTTTTCTAATTTAGAGGCTCCATTAATTAAATAGGTTTCTTTTTTTATTATTTAAGTTTAAAATCAGAGGACAAGTCAGAGGGAAGGTCACATCCCATAAAGGAGTAACAAAAGTATATAGGTTATACTTGTTTGTTAAAATGGATTCAATATACACACGCTGACATAGTCATCTAGAATAAATCAATCTCATAACCCAAGCAAAGCCAGGTACTTTTGGTAGTATGAAATATAATAAACACAGTGTGTTGAACATAACAAACTATGGGACTAACATAAAAATAAAATACTGATATCAAGAGATTAGTATTTTCTAATGTAATTTACAATTATCTAAAAATTATGTACCAAGTTTTATGTAAGAAAATTTAGCACTTTGAGAACATCTTTTTGGTAAAGCAAGTTAACTTATGTTCTAAATAAGAGGGGTAAATATATCAGTTAAATGTCACCAAATAATTCACCATTTCAGTGTGATGGCCACAGTACCAAATCTACTGTAACTAAATTGAAAAGCTAAACTATAATATTTAATTGCTAGATGTGTACCAATGTGTGTACCTTTGTAAATTGGTACAAATACTGTTGTCAGTATCATTGGAAGTACATGGCTCTACATTGCTTAAATAAAAAATAACATAAAAAATAAAGAAGATATACTTCAAATCACTACCATCTTCTTCCAAACACATTTTAATTCAAACTGAATATAAAGGTTCAGAAAGCGCAAACATGTACATGCTGTTTTGTAGGATGTCCTGTGATACCAGACTGAAAAGTTAAGCAAAGTCCTATATATCCTAAGCTATGTTTCTATTTAAACAATGTTTTCCATGTAGCTAAGAAATTCAAAAGCAAAATCATCAAGTGCTCTCAACAGCTATGGAGCTTATAAATATATTATCATAAATGAATAGATCATATATTTGTTTTTGTCACTGGAGTTATTGATGAGTTTGCAAATAGTGTATTAAAATACTACTGTTTACAAATGCAGTAACAATAACATATTGCTCACATCAAACATTTCAAGTTATATAATTCTTTATTTTTTCCACAAGAAATATTGGTGGACTTGCAAAAGTTGCTACAAAATTGAACCAGAAATTTTGAAATTTGGTAAAGTAATATATTTTCAACTTACTTGTAAATGTTTAACACAATATGACTTATAATATGAATGTAGTATTAAAGAATTTTTTTTAAGTTTGAAATATGTGAAAGAAAAAACTTTTTCTTTAACAGTTCAAATGGTAACACAAAACAGGTCTGTCATTATATCTGTACCATAGTAGGTGAAAGGTTAATGACTGGTGTTGAAAACTTATTATGAACTCAAATACATGTCTTGCTTTGCAAATAACCAAATAGAATTCATGATACACATAATCTTAACAGTGAACATTAATTTTATATTTTAAAACAAGAAATTTATTTTTCAAACTGCAACTTTTGATTTCCAGATTATAATCTTTAATGTTCTTCTTCAACACAGCCTTAAATTAGGACTGGAAAATGCATTATAACAACATAAATGCATTTGTTATTATTTTTTGCTATGCTAAGTTCTTTAACAAAATCTTAGTATATTTGTTTTAATTTACATTTACTGTCTTAAAAATTTTAAAACAGAGTAAAGTTTTGTTTCAACAAATTCAGTAATAAGTTAATCTAAACCTTACCTTCTTTGTCAATTGTAGATGTCGCTGTCTGAGTTTGCTTGTTGTAGGTTACACTTTCTTTTGGAGGAATGTTAGCTTGGTGGACACTTACAACACTTAGTTTTACTTGTCTCCTTCAGTAAACAAATACAGAACATATTATTAATTACTCTTTCAAGCATAAATTAACAAATTATAAACCAAAAACAAATTAAAAAATAATATATTTCAAAATATGAATTAACACCATTAATAAAAACAAAATTAATTAAGATGCCCATTTTTTTGAACAATAAAATCCTATAAATAGATACATATTTAAAATATTTAAATTTAATGTTAAAATGTGATTCAAATGGATACCTATTTGTAAAATGGTAAACAGCTATATCTTAAAAATATAAATCATTCATATTGCTAATTCTACACGTCAGGGTACCTTTCAATCTCAATACTACTTATATCTCCTGAGAGGAGCTATTACTAATATTAGTGATTCATCTAATCAGTAAACTAATCATCACCTTGTAAATTCATATATATATTCTTTTCTATCTACATTACAAATAAAATTGACATTAGTTAAGAATAACTCAGTATCAGATAAAAGCCTGTAGTTTTTAACCTTGAAGGCTAAATAAAATACAAATATTCAAAGTTGCTTCAATAGAGAAAACCAAAGAAGAAGGAGAATTAACCATCTTGATGTAGAATTTTCAAAAGGAAAACCACTGTTAAGCAGGCTCCTACCAAACTTTGCTATGGTTCCAATTTCAATGATATAATTTTGGCAGAAGTATATTTTGTTTTTATGAAGTTATATGTTTACACAAATACATGTAAACACTTATAACCTTGTTTAAAAAAATCTAAAGTTTTTATAAACTTTATCCAAAGATTATTTATATTTTTCATAAAGTACTTTACATTGTGAAACATACCAACTCAGCTAGCATGCAATGAACTAAGCTCTAAAGTACTCTCAGTGGTTCATTACTATATGAGAACACTGTAGGCTTAAATCATTTCATAGAGGCTTAAGTTTTCTTAGTAGTAAATAGCAGGAGTGCCCTCTACCTGACACATACAAAGAAAGATCAAGTACAAAAACACTGCTATAAGTTACCTTCAAAATAACTGGAAACAATTAAAGGAAAGGATTACTAACAGAAAATAAACTCATAAACAGTGAGATACCAATCCATTCTCCAAGTCCAATTCAATTTGACAGAGGAATAAAAACATTAAACACAGGAACAGATCAAAAGAAAAGTGCCAGAGATCAACAATAAAACTGAAAGTATCTTCAGAATGTTAAAGCATACAAAAAGTAGAAGAATAAAATTAGGCTCCAGTTGAGGGGTATCGGAAAGGTCCTCAAAAATTGGTCAGAATCTTCAAAAACAGACAAAAATAAATACAACATGAGATTATTACCCTTCTAACTCATCTAATAAAAAGAAAATGCAGCTCAGCCAAAGTTCAGATCAAGTTCAAAACTAATCTTTCTAGTAAAAAACAATTAGTGGCAGAATGTCCTAACTGACAAAATAGCAAGAAACTATTACTTACAAGTAATTCAGCCACACTTATATGATCAGAGAAAGTTGACTGAAAAATTCCTTGCATATTTCAAATAACTGTATCAGTTTGTTTATGAAATTATACACCTAAATATCAAAATTAAACAATAGCATGTAACAAAGTACAAATGACAAGATTATTTAAATTTCATAATAATTTTTCCCTAACATACAAAGTTTATGGGTCATTCTTAGGTACATACATGTAAAATATTATTAGGTCAATGCCTAGTAAATTATAAAATCTTAAAAGTTAAAATAATTAGGGCTTCATAAAATTAGTAGTATTAATATATATGTGTCATATAATATTATACATGGAAAGTATAAGAATACAGCTGATATAAAATACCTCGAACTCTTCAACAATCCTGTGCCACTTTGTGTTGAAGTTAAACTCTGGTCTGGAATGGGTGAAAGACTAGTTTCTGGGGTGGCATTTAAAGATCGAATCAAACTTCCATCTGTAATCCACAATAACTAATCTCAGTGAATTCTATCTTAAGAGAAGTTTGTTTGTCCTCTAACTACTCCTAGGCTTTTGCATTTGAACTTGTCAAATATCATTTAATCAACTAGAAATGATTTGGGATGTGTCAAGATGTTTTATTTTGAAATGCATGTGATAACTAATTATATATCAGTCAATCAGGTATTGCCACTAGGGGTAGTGATGGCATTTCTCCAGTTTCCTCTTTTATTACATAGGGTATATATACAATGTAACAATGCTTTTCTCTTAGAATCACATACTTCCAGATATGAAATGAATTTAAAGAAACACTGTTTAATGTATAACAGCTAAACACAACTAAGTAAAAGCTAAAATAAAGCACATAATAAAGAAAAGTTAGAGACAATATGTAAAAAATATTGAATTAGTTAAGTTTTCTTGAATAAGTATTCTAGATGTTAAAAATCACATCAAAAAACCAATTCAATAAAAGTTTAGATTTTAAATTAATTCAAAATTTTTTTCTTTAATTTAATTAATAACCAAAACTTATGGAATTTTTGTAAAGAATTGAAACTTCAAAATACATTTAAATTTTACATTAAACTTGTATGTATTGAAAATTATGAGTAAACTGTTAAAGTTTAAGTATTTTTGGAAGTAAGAACTATCAGTGGTGTATGTTCATTCCTGGACTTGAACTTATAATGGTTAAAATTTAACATTCTCTATTTTAGTTCTTTCTTGGTTTTACTTGTTTTTACTTAACTCTTTCAACCCAGGCTCAGTCCTTGGGACCGACCTCGTAACCATTTTGTGCTTATTATAGTTTTCATGCTATAACTTTTCAATTATTAAGCGAATATTAATGAAATTTGGCAGTTTATCAATAAACATTACAATGCTTTGATAAGCAAATATGTAATTTTTTTATTAGGTCTTAAAGTTTGTAAAGCAATGTTTCTGTCATCCCTTTTTTTTCACATCTTGCCTATCTATCATGCAAGGTAATTTTCATATTAACATTATGCATAAGAAAATTTCGAAATTTCACATGCAAAATCGTTATAATGTCCAAATAGTTCTCAAATGTTTCTTAAGAAAAAACTTTATATGTGTTTTTTTCAGTAATTAATCTCTGTATGGGTTCGGTAAATTTGACCGATCTCGCAACCATCATAAAAAAATTAGGAAATAAACATAAATTATGCGTCTTTCATTCTATAATGAACACAAATTACAACATGAAAACATAAATGTTTAGACAAAATAGCTTAAATCTCATAACATTATACATTTATATATATTTAATATTTTTATTACAGTGACCTTTCACCCATGCCTGGCTAACAATACAGAAGTTACAACGATGCAGCTAATGTGAACTCATTTTACCGTATCAAATAAAATAAAGGTGACCTTTGGTCTTTACAAAGTAACTTGTCTTTTGTAATATATAGTCACATTTCAATTATTATACATTATATATGTATATAGATTATTGCTATTTTGAAATAAGTTCTTAAAGTTATTTTTCCTAAATCATAGAACAATAAATAAAGAAGTAAAGCAAACAATTATCTCTTCTAGTTATGACCTTTGTACTCAGTTGCTGCTTGATGTAGGATGCTAAGCCTTTAAAAATTTTGCACATGAAGGATATGAAACAAAATATTTCTTTTAGGTTTTATATATACTTTTGAATAACTACAAAATCATAAATTACTAAATCAGTACCACAGAATTCTACTATAATTTATCAAACGTACTAACCAAGCTGTATTTGGGTCTAAAAAAATATGAAATTTCAAGCAGACTTAAGAGACAACCTACCTCATTGAAATCTTGATTCAAAAGAAAGAAATGATGCTAGGTACTTTAGAAAGGCTTAGAAAATCACTTGGGGGACATAGAGTTTCTGATTGGTTATTCATTTCATATATAGAAGTAAGTATTTATAAGGAAACGTTTCCATAAATGGAAGGCGGTGAGCAGGGTGCCACTATGTCTGATTTATTATGTGAGCAATATCTTAGTAAATAGAAAAGATAAGACCTTCTTATTTTATATTCTAGCTCGTCAATATATAATTTCTAATTCGTATAAAACTACAGACTTAGTATTTTGACTTCACAAACATCAAATTTGAACCAGTGCTGCATTCAGTATACCACATGACACACAAAAATCGATGTTTATCTGTGTTTTTTAATATTAACTTTTAAATTAACAAATTGAGTAATTTATAGTTCTAAAATTTGAATTATAATGTACAGTTTGATACCAAACTTATTGACATAAATTAATGTAATAGTAGTTCAACAAAATTTTCAATGTGAATCAACAAAGAAGATGGCATGACCTTTCACCTGTGACCCACATGGAAAGGGTTAATGGGCTTCTATCAACTTTTATTTCTTATTTAGATTTTGTCTCTCCATATCCGAGAATACACATATATTTATAAAATAACTCCCAAAATATATTAATGTCAGTGAATACTTGTTTGCAGTGTTACGTCTCTAGTCGTTAGTTAATTTTCCGTAAAAATTCTTTCCGAATTAAATTTAGCGATACAATTCCTTTCTTAAATAAAACTGGTT